>NC_052403.1:12641173-12887196 GCF_009389715.1 Phoenix dactylifera
TACCTAACACTGCAATCAGACCTGATTATTATATATACGCTGCATTACAGCATTTCTTCGAAGTGTTTCTGCTGAGATCATTCTCTCGGAGAAGTATGCAACAAGCTGAAAATTAAATGGAGGACATGAACTTAATAAGTAATTGCATCCATGAATTGACAATGATATAATTGACAAAATTATGGCATGAGTGATGTTCTCAAGTTCGAGAATAAATCATAATTTATTAGGGGCTTAGATTAGATCGCAAATTGTAATGTTTTTCTGCTTTCTTTCCAAAATCTTTGAAATATAAAAGAAATAAGAAATTTAATATAGGAATCAATTATAAAATAAAGCAGATGAATGGAGAATAAAAGGCCACACATGTAAGAACTCGTTTCCACCATCATGAGTCCATCTAGAATGTTTAATGAGTCAACTATTGTCTAGTTATTCAAGAAATTTATGTACTATCTATTAATTCAATTATCCTTTTAGGTACAATATTTCAAAAAACATAAACATAAGATCTCAAAATATGGTTGCAGAAATACAAAAATTCACCTCTTAATTTCAACTCCAAGAAGAACCAAAAAAGGCTTGCTGATTTTCCTACTCAAGGCTCATTAATTACAAGAAATCTAAAAACCATAAATTCAAATAAATTATAGAAAATGGATTTTCCCATGATTTAATATGTAAATAGCAATATGATCAAGTTTGATCTTATGATTCATGGGGCTGTACAGTCCATGATATGTATCTAGATCCTACAATCCTAACTGATCCTAATTGAACGATGAGATCAGATTGTTCAGGCAATTTTGATCCGCATCCTAAGATCCAAATCATGAATCATAAGATTTTAACAATGAGCATGACTAAATGACATGAGGATCTTTTGGATAATCATTAGATCCTTATGGTATATTGAAATCCATGATTAACATTACAAACTTCTTTTGGTAAATATTAACATTACAAACTTTAAGACTTGTTTGAGCATCACTCTGACAGACGGCAATTTGTTTTGTTATACATGGTTTATAAGGAGTGTAGAACCATCACCAAACAGGGTGACAATATTGTTCACTGTACCGCCCCAAACCACTAGTTTGGGGCGTATCGAGCCGTACCAGGGCAGACCGGCACAGTTTCACCCCATAGTTTGAGACACCGGTGAGGTAGAGGAGAGGGAGAAGGAAAAAGAGGAAGAGAAAGAGAGAGGGGAGGGAGGGAGAGGAAAGGGAGGAACAGAGGGAGAGAGAGGCCAAGAGAGGGGAGAGAGGCCGAAAGAGGGAGGGGAGAGAGAGGCCCAAAGAGGAAGATAGAGCGGGCTTTTGAGCACCCTGACCTCCAGCACTACATAGCAGGGTATTTTTTCAGAATTTTGTTTAAGTAAAGCTGGCAGCGACTGCCGACTTCACTTTAAAAAAAAAATTGAAAAAAAAAATAAAGGAGACAGAGCCCTTGTTTCATTTTGAAACAGGAGCTTTGCCCCTATTACGCCCCGCCGAAGGAGAGGAGGCTCGAAATTTCTCCTCTCCTCTCCTCTCTCTCTCTCTCTCCCTCTCCCTCCATCTCCCTCTCTCTCCCTCCCTTCCTCCCTCTCTCCCTCCCTCTCTTTTCCTCTCTTTCGTTACGCCAAGGCCAGAGACGAGGGGCTCGAATGCCCTCTCCCTCTCCCTCTCCCTCTCCATCTCGGCCTCTCTTTGCCCCTCTCTCTCTCTTTTCATCTCTTTCCTTCTCCCTTTCTCCTTCCCTCTCCGACTCCTTTGTCGATATGCCACAAATCAGTATGGCACAATACCATACCACCGGGCAACCAGTATGGGTCCCTGTACTGATCCTGCCGACCTTAGGTGAGATAGTGTTGCTTTTAGGTTTCCACAAGTAAATGTTCCCTGCACGAACAACTATTGATAAAAACACGAAAATCATGTGTATCCATATGTATTTGACAAAATATAGGTTTGATTTTGGTCCAGCTTGTGAAAGTTTAATTTTTGGAAGTTCAACAATTCCACTTTAATCTCATAGTTTTGCTCCAACAATCAAAAATAAATAATAATAAAAGGAAAACAAAAGACAAGAAAGTTATTCCATATCATTCTACTGTATGTTGCTAGTTGTCTAGGATCCTTATTCCTAAACTTTGTACTTTAAGGTTGACATTCCACTATGTCAAAGCAAAATATCAAAATATCATTTGATAAGACACAATGAACGAACAGAATTTACAAAATTATAAAATCTGAAATTTGAGAAAAATTATTAGAATGTGAGTGAAAATATGTTTAATGCATAGTCAATATTCCATCACAAGCATGCATCGTTTTCTTTTAATATTTAATTAACCTTCAGAATTTCTCATTAAACTGAACATAAATAGAAAAAAATATATGAGAAATCATAACGATCCAAGATAAGGTAGGTTTCACATAAAGCAAGCAAAATACACAAGATTATTGCTTTGAGTATATTTACAATTTTAATCTAAGAAATGCCAATGCCAACAAAACTTTACGATGATCCAAAGCAAGCAACATCTTCTGAGTAATTTTTAAGAATTTCATTAAAAAGTTATAAAAGGTATAAATCTTATTGAGCTGCATTGTTAGTGAATTCCAACCAATTTCCTATTGATTTTCGCTCAAATCATCTCGATTTGAGCCAAAATTCATTTTTGGTTGTCGAGTGAATGTGCAATCTGAAAAGAGAGGAAATCCGTCATCCTGCCCCTTATTTTGAAACCAGGACAATGGACTCAAAATAAGAGAAACATAACCTCCCTTTCCCCTCTCATCGGTTACAGCGTCTGTCGAAATGAAATGGAACATATATATAATGTTGCTTTCAGTTTGCCTAGACCATGTCCGGCCAAAATATCAGTTGTACTATAGATGGATGTATTCACCTTAAGCTCATACAAATTGGCTCTGATAAATTGAATCTAAATGACAGCTGAAACAGTGAATTTCAGAAACAATACAAGCTGATGTCAAATTCCTTTTTCGTTTTTTTTTTTGGCGGGTCAGGGAGTGTTGATAAATAACCTCTTCACACAGAGGCTCTAATTGAAGGTCCCTTTCAGAGATTTTTCTGTACTCCTTAACTTGCAAAGGCTGATCCACCCCAAGATTGGATGCCTTCGCCTCTCCTGAGGCCTGTAAACTGAAAGTGGTCACTGCAAGTGCAAGAAGATTTTTGCCTGCAATAAATCATTATGGCATCCACAAAAGTCTGCTATAAGTTAATAATACCTTTGCAACACCTCTCCAACCACATTTAGCTCTGAAACAGGACCACACAGCCAGTTCTCTAGAGCATCAAGAACAAATACAAAGATAAAGATATAAATTGTAAACTGCGAGGCTAATAATTAAACAATTGTAAGGACATATTAAAAAATATGCAATAATGTCATACAAAGAAAAATTGACACTCACAGATCTCGCGGATGAAAAGTGAGAAGCTCTTATCCTCTGAAGGCCCTCCTTTACACTAACATAACAATAGTGTAAATTAGTAATTTTTTTATAGAAAGCAATATTGGACATGAATGGGCATCCACTGCATTAGTCAAACATATGTGTCTATGCTACTTACAAAATTATCTATATCATCTCTACAAAGAACCTTCCAAAGCCACTCTGATTTATTTAACACATCTCATCCATCCAAGTTGTACACAAGAGGTTTGCATGCACATATGCATATGTTGTGCACACAAACACACACATACAAAAACATAAAAATATATATGTATACACATATATACATATGAACATACATTTATATGTTCATACAAAAAAATATGTATGTTTTATAAATGATATGAAACATCTGTAATGCAGATAAAAGTAAAACCATGAAAAACACAATGCAAATGCATTACATAAGCAACGGTAAATTTAAAAAAAAAAAAGAACTGAAATTCATTTCTTGAATTTGTTTTCCAGTTTATTCACATTTCACCAATCAGGTGGAGGTATGGAATATTTGTTGAAATGATACCCTAAGAAAACCCTGATTTTTTGTATAACATATATATTGAGGCATTTGTGAGGTTGTTTTTTTTCTATTTGTATGCAATGTCTAGGTGTTATTGAGTCAACATGCGAGGAGCAATAAAGCATAAGATGCCTGAGATCCATAGAGACATTGTAGGGAAACTCAATCAGTTGCTTAAACAACCAAGGATAACTAAGGTTCCGACTCCTTGTTCCTTGGACTAGTCACGGCTATGCATGGTTCAAAGACTTAATTCATACAGCTGCCAACTGTGGATGATGTCAGCTTAGATAGTGCCAACTATTCTCAATTGCTGGAGTAGGGATTTTAGGTGCGTCATGACACATTGATAGGCTGGCATGAGCGTATGCCCAGCTGAAACAATATTGTTGCAATAGATTATACTCATCATATGTGGTAGCCTTTTCATGTTTCTCGACGCGATGGAAACATGTGGATTACCATAGGTCATATTCACTTTGATGACCGAACTATGCAAATCAAGAGGTTATTCTAGTGGTTATTGGGTATACATGTATACTAACAACATGTAGACACATAACAAAGGATCCACTACCGACACGGAGTTTAACTAATTTGCATGATGAGGGTTGATCAGACAATCAAATCCAACAAATTATTTGTTGAAAAAAATTATAAATTTATTTTGCATAAAATAAAATGAAAATATCTATTTGTTTGAAGAACATTTTCTTATAGAAAGTGAGCCCTATAATACATGTAAGTGTAGGGTCTTGATGCATTGTCATACTATCAGAGGACCAACACTAACTTACGAGCTACAGTGGAGCATGCAAGTGCAAATAAACCTTACATCTCATGATGTTGTGTCCTAGAGAGATTATTGCCAATACTATGTTCCTTGGCACCTACAATTTAGATGTGAGAATCATTTTAGATGTGATAGGACTGACTATTAAAGCTTAACTAATAGTACACCTATAGCCCTGTGACCGAAACCTCATATCTACCTACAATCTGATGCACTCAAAACATGAACCAGCTTATTTTTTAGAGCCCATGCATGCAATTAAGCAAGATTTTAGAGTGCATATGTAGGCATAAACTCACCACGCCGGCACGTAGGAGAGCTGCGCTAAGTAGCCTTCAATCCACTTGAGGTGTTCATCTGGCTTTTAGCCCATTTTGAGAGGTTATTGTGGCCATTTGTGGGCTAAACCAAAGTTTTCAAGACCAAAGGTCCACTAAGGCACTAAGATCTCTTGGAAAATAGGCACAAGGTGCAAAGCAAAAGTCACGTGCCTTGGTGAAGTGAGGCGTAAATAAAAAAAGAAGCATGATATTGAACATGTTAAATGATATTGAACATGTTTAGTAATGAATTGTCAACTAATTAAATACAAATAAAAATATAAAAAGCATTAATGTTCAGATTTATGCATATATGAAAAAAAAGGCATGTCAAGAAGGGAATGGGACAATCTGTTCTAACCCTTGCTTCTGATGGACAGAAACACAACAGCAGCAACTACTGACGGCAACAAGGTGCAGCACCTTGGTGCGAGCATGAAGGTGGCACCTTGGTGAGCCTTGTGCCTTACACACCTTGGCCAACATTGGACTAAACATTTAGAAGCATATGAGGAAGCCTATTACAAGGTGGCGCACCCTTCCTAAGAGTTAGGAGAGAAAAAAGGCCAATCCCACTCGTTAGAGCACCTTCTTTCCCCTCCAAATTGGATTAGGACAGAAGAGAGAGGGAGCTAATCACTTAATGGGGCCCCAACTTAAGTGTGCCATTCTTTCTCCTAATATGATTAGGAGACAAGGGGAACAGGCAGCCACCTACGTCCTGTATAAAAGGAGCATGACTGGCCCCTAGGATATCTTATATTCTTTCCCTAATATTCCCCCTCTCCCTTCTCACTTATATCTTCTCCCTCCCTTTTCTACTACTTCTTAAAGTGATCCAGTGTTGGTGAAACCCTAAGATGCTTTATGATGGTGAGCAAGTCTAAGCAGAGACTCGGCGTGACTACAGAGACTCAGTGTGGCTAACAAATGGAGATTATTCATTATTCATTATTCATCTCGGGCATGTACTTGTGAAATAACCTCGATCAAATTGCCTACATTGGGGCATGAGCGATCATAATCTTCTAACCTTCTATTTTGATTACTTCGAGAAAATTTTGGTTGCTACTACCTAATTTTTAGCACATGATAAGTACTTTTCTGCTGTATTCCCCTTTTATCATGCTTTCAATATTGAACTTTAAGAAGTATGATTGTCTTCAGGTAAAGCATATCATGGTACTTTTTGCAGCATACATGTCCATATGTCATCCGATCAAAATATGGTGAATTTCAATTTTTGAGGGAATTGTGAATTTGATGTTATTATAAATTTTTTCCCCATCTAGTTGTCTCATTGTCAACGTATGCAATGATGCATTATATGGATGCAATACCTCTAAAAACCAAGCATCGGATAGCATAATGATCATGATCTAAAATACCTTCAACATTTCACGAATTTCTGGCTATCGGCAAGAAGTAAGGTAAAATGCCAAGAAGTTGCTTAATGGAAATAATATGGACTAGCAGAAAAGGCAAAACATTATTTGTTTTTTCCAAACACTTCAAAAGGCAAACATGCCATCTTCAAGTTCAGAAGACTGCAGCTAATTCATAATTCACATTTTGAGTTTCGTAAAACGACAGGCAAGGTGCAACTAAACCTGTTATTTACAAAATCATAACCGATGTGAACTTCATGAACATGATAGAAAGTAAATGATGTCACTATTGCATGGATCACAAACTTCTTTATCTATAAGCCAGTACTTAAGGAAATGCAAAGTTCTATCATGTTAGTGTACAATTAGCAATGGATAAAATATAATATTTCATGTAAAATATACTGAACAAACTGATATTTGTGAATCTATAAAAAATCATAGTGATTTCAAAGGTGTATTTCCTAGTCTATGAAAACTGGAAATCTGATGTCAGAAACACTATCACAACACCCCTTGTATTTCATCACACATGGAGTCCTTATTTTTTTCATGTCTAAATTAATGAACAAAAAGGAAGGGAAGCTCATGATACACCTGAGCACTATCAGAACTTTTGTAGTAATTCAACATTCATCGAAGAAGAAATATTGTAAATAGAACTTTTAAAAGCATTTGTCATCGAATAGAAATTTGGAGCTATACTCATGGCAACATAAGTAAAGTCTTCTTATCTGTATCAAACGTCATGCAGTTATCTGCATGTAGGTATATGAAGAACATATGTTAGAAAACAACTTCATTGAGTTGGAAAGACAATTTGATTTAGAAATGCAAAAAACAAGTACACTCTAGTACCAAGCTTACATAAGATACAATACAGACATTGGATGCTTTTAAATTTATATTACAGAATAGAGCAGGTTTACCATGTTTTCATCGTCCTTTAATGAGAAACCTAAATATGTTCATATTATCAAAGGCAAATTTAAACAAAAAAGAAAAGAAAAGAAGAAGAAGAAGAAATGCTAATTCTCTATTGGAAAAAGGACAAACAGAAGAGCTAACTAAAAACAAAAAACAAAAAAAGAAATGAGCATGAGAATAGGCAATTAAAAACTACAAATTAACTATCAATATGCCACAGTAATTAAGATTAGTATAATCAACTAGCAATCTAAGTACATATAGCAAATGATAGAAGGAGAAAATTTGAGTGGAGCAGAAGGCACCTGTGGGCATGTCATGTGCGTGTACTGCCCAGGCTGACAAGAACCACATTTAATTCCTTGTTCTTCCAACTTCAATTTTAATCGGGCAAGTCGCTCTGCTGTCAATCATCCTATCATCCAGCTCTGGTAGATGAACTAACTCGCAACCAAAATAGAAAAAAGCCAACAATACTTAGAAAAACTGATTCACCTATGAGTCTTTGACAAACGGCTATTTATCAAACGATAAAAAGATTGAATTTGTTAAGCATTCACCCTACCGCGCCACGAGAAATTACCCCAAAAAAGTAACAGAGTATAGAAAAACGAATCGATTATGAGATTCTAAACAAATGTTACGTTACTAAAAAGAAAAAAGAATCGGATTTTTGAGCTCGGTACCAGCTTTGCTCTGCGTAACCGGGCCAACGGAGAAGAAGCGAGCTGATTTTCAGAGAAGATGGTTGATATTTGGAGATGGGCCTCGTGCGCTCTGGAAGAGGAGGCCCCGACGGGTGTGGAGATGGAGAAGGCGATAAGGGGAGACGGGTACGGCTGCGGAGGTGGAACATCTCACCGTAAGGTGCTTGGAGCCGCCCCATGAGGGAGCTGGAGTGGAGGAGATTGTCGAGGGGGCAGCGGGGGAGCTGAGGCATTATGGGAAGAGTGCTCAAGCCCTCATGGCCGGTGAGGAGGATGATTGGGGACTTGGGAGGACGGGAATGGGGAGCAGAAGAGAAAGAAAAGGATATCTTGTTTTGAGGGAGATTGAGAGTGGTTTTTGTTAGGGTTTTTGTTAGGCTCCAGAGGCCAACAATTAGATGGTTATGGTCCCTTGCATCTGGTAGTAGTGGAGTACATTAGGCCAGTTTGGGAGTGGGCCATTGAGCGATTCAGCCAGTATTGGCCCATGCTTGGAAAAAAGTCCAATACCTTGAAAGAAAAATAAAACATATATGATAGACCTCCATATCCAAAAAAATATATGCATTATTAAATAAAATAGAGCCAAAACTAGGATGGGCTATTAAGTAATCTTAAATTTTATTTTTATTTTTTTTGCTAAACTAGATAACTCGCATAAATCTAGTATAAGTATATCTTCAGGAGTTAGAAAGATAAAATATCTCAAAAGAAGGGTAGTAAGGCCGTCTCATCCATCCATAACATTTTATCGGAGTGATCTGCAACAAAAGATGCTACTCAATTTGCTTAATTTGTTCATCTTGCAATAAATATTACTCAGCTTGAAAGAAATGCACTTCTCCGCGATGTTAATTTAGCTAATTCAGCTCTCAATATTAATATTGTGCACATGACTTTGTCTAAAAGTTTGAAAGAAAAATAAAACACACATGATAGGCCTCCTATATCCAAAAAAAAATATAAATTGTAAAATAAAATAGAGCCAAAATTGGGGTGGGCCACTTGAGTGATCTTAATTTTAGCCGGTTCAGCTTATGTTTAAACCAATACTAACATTGTGCACATGCATTGCACGTGACTTGAAAAGAGTCCAAAAGTTTGAAAGAGAAAGAAAACATTACATGACAGGGCTTCCCGATGTCCAAAAAAATATTAGCTAAAACAAAATAGAGTCAAAACTTGGTGGAATCCAAACGGGAGAGCTCCTACAATAATAGTAACAAAAAATCGAAATCATGCTTCAAGTTTGATAATAGGACATACATGTTGAATACGTACTTACCAAGTACCCTTCAAGATTGTGATTTTTCATGTTTGTGCTAAAATTATGTGTTCATAAAGTCATCTACATAAACTTTATATGTTGGCTTGCATAAAATTTATTTGATCATATAAGTATTTTTGTAGATGCATTAAAAGAACTAGCATTGACCTAATTATATTGCACAACTACAAAGTTACCAAAATTAACTCGATTTTCATGTTGTTGGACCCCACAATAAGTAAGACCCATAGAGATCCAAAAAATCAAAAAGAGTCATCCATGACTTAATTTGTATAGGCAAATGTTTAACTCTAAAATAGACTTTATATGGTAGGATGTCTCGAGCAAGAAACATAATATTATAACTATGATATACATATAGAGCACATTAAGTATAATGTTACCATCATGAGATATTATTTAATCATCCATATTCATGTCTTCAACTATTGTAAAATCAAATCTCTATCGATACCTCACATATTACTTTATCCAATAAGATTTCTTTTGTGCCAGGCCATTTTATGTATATTTGAAAGATGGTTTTATTACTTTTCTGCATGAATCTATTGATTCTTTAATTGAAAAATTGATGTGAGCCCTTAGTTCTATTTAGAGTTCCTATGAAGTTTTACCAAAAATAAGTTAGGTCCCTAAGACTTGAACTAGTTGGCCCAGCCCTATCTTCTCAATTCCCATTTTGTTACTTTCTCTACCCATTGTTATAATATCCCTGAATTCTTATAATGTCTATCATGACAACTCATTTTTGTTCATTATAATTGAGAAATAAAATTCTAGTTGTTACATGATGCACCAACGGTTGCATGGTAAGTTGCTTTGCTGCGTATTGCTTGATGTTGAATTTTTTTTCCTTTTTATTAGAAAAAAGGAAGTGCTATTCCCACCCCAGCTATCTAGGTAGAGGCAAAAATTATTTTTAAATAGAACTTATATATCTTATATGTTTGCTTTCTTATGCGATGGATTATGAAATTTTCTACCTCATTTGCAATGCAAGTAGTGTAATAGTCACTCTTTATGGGGCAATTAATAAATACTTTCCTTTCGGATCAACTAAAATGTAGCACAATTAGGCATAATAGAGATTGCAATCCCCTACTTGGGTACAATAGATGGGCGGGTCAGATCGGATCGGAGAAAGAAACTCATCATGCAAACATTCTTAAAATAATCAATGAGTGAATTATTTCTCTCCCTAAAGCCCATACTTATAAATCTACATCAGAAAGCTATAAATTAAGTATTTTCTTCATATAATAAAAATGCATAGAATGTGGAAGCAACCTTCTTCCCATATTTGCTCTCATAGCAATCCAAAACACCATATAAGTCTAACCTAGGATACCTATGCTATCCAAAGGTATACCTTAATAGTGAGTCAAACCTACTTTCATAGTTTAATTAGTATACCTTAGATACACAGGGAATTATCAGAATACGAAAATTATGAAATATACTAAGATTTCCCCATTTGATATTTCGTTGATTCATAGGAATATAATTTGAAATATAATTTGATAATAAAAAGAATAAAAATCTGAAAAATAAAATAAAAATATATTATAAGTAAAATATATTTAATAATTATTGAAAAGGTTACCATCAGTGTCTCACTAACAAAAATATCAGTAATGACAAAAGAGAGAAATTGCTAAATATAACAGGCGAATGTTTATAGTAATATAGAAAAAATATACACTTATTTTGAGACATCCATTCCTTTTTGATTTGATGCAGAAGATTCCAATTTTTTTCTTTGAAATTGAACAGTTATTTTTATTTTAGTTGGAGCATTTATCTTGCAACTATTTCAAGCTAGAAAAAAAAGAAAAAAAATAGTAATACATATAAGAGTTAAATAAGTAAGGAGAGAAACAATATACTTATAAATCTTTTGTTAGATTGATTCTGCGCAATAAGATGTAGAAGAAAATAACTTTCTTCGATAGGATCTATTTTGAAATATGCTACCAAGACACATGGTTTATTCTTTTTTTTCTGCTTTTTCTTTTTATTTGGACTCCTTCATGGCCAAGATGCCTGGTTTTTTCAACATGCCCAATTTTTCTTTTTTTTGAATTTTTTATTTTTTTTTAATTTTGAAGAGGCTCTTCTTTCCGCTCTTCTTTTCCATTTATCTCCCTCTGTTCTATCAACCAAATGTCAGCCTTCCGTTGTGTTCTTAAGGGTGTTTGGGGGAGGAGAAATTTTAATTCAAATTTACTTGTTTTTAGGAGAATTAATTTAAGAGGACCGATACAATACTTAAAAATTTTTACCCAGATAAATTACAGTAAAATATTCTAAAAATTTATGACCATTTATATTATTTTTAATGGTGATGCATGTTTATTAATTTATCATATAAATAAAAATATATAGATTTATTTATAATTTGGCTGAAGTCTAACGCCAAAGTTCTGATTTTTGCCTCTCTTCCAATCACCTGTTACAGACTTTCTCCTTTTCCATGATTCACATTTCCCAAACGGACTCAAATGGAAGCGAGCACATATCTCAAAGCATTCCAAAGGACCTACAATTTCTTTTTTTTTTTTCAAATGGACTCAGGTTTTAGATGGGAAGTGAGCACATATCTCAAAGCATTTTGAACCATCTGCATTTTTTCCAAACGGACTCAAATAGCTTTAAGGAAAGCAAGCACAAATCAAAGCGTTGCGTGATGGATGGGAAGGAAACTTTTCATTCTAACCCGGATCAGGCCCATATCTCAAAGCATTCCGTGATGAGATGGGAAAGGTCTGACCGGATGGGAAGAAAAATTCCCATTTTACCTAGCCTTCCGGTTTTAACCGGTTTACCTTTGCTTTTTTTTAGTTTTACCCATATTGAAATAAGAGAGAGAAGCCTGGGTAAAAAATGCTTTAGGTACCGAATAAAAATTCTTAATTTAATTTTATTGAGGCGTGGCGTGGGGGAGTCTCGGTCTTACCACGGAGTTGCTGCGGCTTAAGCAGCAATGGTGGAAGCCTCCCTTCTCTGCTGATTCCTACCGTTCTCACCTCCATCTTCTTTCTCTCTGGCTGGCATCCCCCTTGTGAAGAGAGCATTCGTAGGTCTCCGATCGGTTCGGTCTTCGGCTTGTTTCTCCACGGATTCACGACACCGAAGCACTGTTTTGAAGGCAAAGTACGAAACTTTCGCTTTCTATGCTTCGAATTCGATTTTTTGGTGGATTTTAGTGACCTTTGGTGGTATCTAAGTTTATATAACCCTGTTCGTTGATCTTGAGTGTTCTTCTATCTTTTAATCCAATGAACTGAATATGTTCTGCCAGTTGTGTGCTTGAATTGGGCGTTTTCCTTCCATTGAATGTCATTATTTATGCCTTGTTTTCTCGGTTTTAGTTGCATAGCAAAGTTTTCTTCTATTATATGGCGATTGTTAGACTTGAATTGTCTCTGAACCACCGCAGCTTCTCACTTCGGCCGCTCTTTTGCTGCCGTCTGCCGCTCTCCTTCCCTGATCCCTCTTTTCTCTCTTTCTCTCCACATAAATAACTACTTCACGAGTCTTCAAAGCAATCATTTTTCATGGATTTTCTGCTAAATTTCATGGATTCTTTCTTATTATATTTGCTTATTCTTTTATAGCATCTTAAATGGTTTTATAAAGGTTAAAGCTAAGTCATAAAGCCCTCAAAATCTTCTTGGTTTATTGTTATTGTTAACTTACTGATGCGTGTTTGTCAATTTGTCTCTTTAGTTGAAATTTGGATAACCCTGATGAATTGAGGCAGTATTGTGATGGTGTTGAAATTTGAAATACCCATGAGATGGCCGTCAAGTTGGAACCTTGTCAAGATTAGGGAAAAGTAAGGGAATTAGCTACCATGTCTTTGCTTTGTGTCTCATTAGCTTTGCTTGTCATTTGCAGAACTTTGTTGATTGCTTCCACCCCCATTGGTGACTATGCAGTTGCAGGATTAATAAATTTTCAAATTGCATATCCCTGTTTCTGCTTACATAAAATTTTGCTGTGAAAAAATTTTGATCATTGCTAATGTGCATAGACTTGTCAATGCAGGAACGGTTAAAGCACCTATGGCTGTTTATAAGAAATTGGTTCCTCGAGCTATCTTCAATTTTATACATGTTGATGTGGGAATTATCAGAATCTCTAAATATTCAGTAGCTTCTTTGTCAAGATTTGGGTATGCACAGTATAGTGATGATTTTTGGTTGAGAAGATTGGACCATAAGGATTGGCTTGCACCAAATGAAATCCTGAAAATATTTAAGAATGTCAGAGATCCAGAGCTGATTATTGGTGCATTGGAGAAGGCCTCTAGTCGTATGGATTATAAGCCTAGTGAGGCTCTTTACAGTTTAATAGTTGAGAAGCTTGCTTGTGCACGGAAATTTGGTGTTATTGAGGATCTCTTGGAGAGGTCAAGACTTGAAAAGTGCGGACTTTCTGATGAATTCTTTCATAACTTGATAAAAATATATGGCAATGTTGCGAATCATCCAGAACAAGCCATTAGGACACTCCTTAGGATGCCAGATTTTCATTGTTGGCCAACAACTAAGACTTTCAATTATGTGCTCAACATGCTTGTGTGTACTCGGCAGTTTGACATCATCCATGAGGTATACTTGAGTGCCCCCAGGTTGGGAGTTAGTCTTGACACCTGCTGCTTTAACATTCTCATCAAGGGCTTGTGTCAGTGTGGTAAATTGGATGCTGCCTTTTCCTTGTTACATGAAATTCCAAAACAGGGATGTAAGCCCAACGTCACAACTTATTCAACGCTAATGCATGCTCTTTGTAAGCATGACAGAGTAAGTGAAGCATTTGAGATATGTGAGAGAATGGAGAGAGAAGGTTGCCATCCTGATACGATATCCTTCAATATATTGATTTCTGGTCTTTGCAAACAAGGGCGAGTGGCAGAGGGGATGGAACTTCTAAAGACAATGAAACTAAAGGGGTGCTATCCAAATTCAGGAACTGAATCAAGCACTTATTTATGGCTTGCTTAGCACTAACAAATTTGTGCAGGCTAAACATTTTATGGACATGATGGTCTCTGAAGGGAGGAGGCCTAGTTTTTTGTCGTACAAGATGACTATTGATGGTCTTTGTAGTGAGAACCTTTTAAATGATGCTGTTGTAGTATTGAAACAAATGGTACAACAAGGATTTGTTCCTCGGATGGGTACTTGGAAAAGGATCCTTGAATGCATGTTCTAGAAGATTAATCATTGTTGTTCCCTCATTGTAATAATTTCTATTGCTGTCAGCTGATGGAACAAATTGATAGAATGGCCAACATAAAATTCATTGATCGCGTGAGCATATAAAAGCCTGTATTTTCTAATATGTTGATTTGCAAAATTTAAAGTATATTTAAAAGTGCATTTTAAAATTTTATCCTACTGAGTTTCTCTATTGTTGGTAGTACATTTTATAGTTTGACCTCTAGTTACAGGTGATATCTTTGGGATTTCCATCTGTGGTTTCCTCTAAATTGACACCATATGGCATTAATCTAGTAGGTTGTACTATTAAAGCAAGTCAGTTTTTTCCAGACTCCTTTTGCCTTATGTGCTGCCATTATTTGTTGTCTTTATATTTGGATGCTCCTGTTGCTTTGGTGAAAATGCATGGACGTCAACAACCTTATCGTCATATCTAAGCTGCTTTTTCTTTCCTCTTCTTGACCGTTGTGTTGCTTTCCTAGTGGATTGTTCCATCTAGAAATTATGTCCTGCATATCCTGGTTGCAAGTGTCATGAACTGTATGGTTAGTATTCGTCAAAGTCCGAGTTATGACTTTACCAAGTAAAATGGATGATGAAGTCGCTTCCCAATTTTTTTTTTCTTTTCTACTGCAGTAATGTGTATCTTGTCCCTCTGGAAAAGTTTGCGCTCGGTTTAGATATGTTTTTTATTAATATTTTAATACTCCAACACTAGATTTGGCTATCTTTTTTCTAGTTTCTTATTGTTCTTCTGCTTTTGTTAGTATTCACCTTCTTTCTCTTTTTGAGCCATCATAAATTAATTATAGTAAGGATAAAGCAAGGGCTTGCAAGGGCGCCCCTTCCATGTGCAACCTTTTGGGTAAAGTTTGGCTTGGGCTGGGTTTCTCCTTTAGTAAGTGACATGCTGAACAAGCCATCAAGATGCTCCTCAGAATACCAGATTTTCGTTGTTGGCCTACAGTTAAGAATTTCAATTATGCGCTCAACATGCTTGTTTATACTCGGCAGTTTGAAGTTATCCATGAGGTATGCTTGAGTGCTCCCTGATTGGGAGTTGGCCTTGACACCTGCTGCTTTAACATTCTCATTAAGGGTTTGTATCAGTGTGATAAGTTGGATGTGCCTTTTTCTTGTTTCGTGAAATTCCAAAGCAGGGATGCTGGCCCAATGCTACAACTTATTCAACACTAAGGCATTCTTTTTGTAAGCATGATAGAGTGACTAAACTGAAGCATTTGAACTCTGTGAGAGGATGGAGAAAGAAGTTCACTATCCTGATACAATAACCTTCAATGTACTGATTTCTGGTTGTTGCAGACAAGGATGAGCAGCTGAGGGCATGGAATTTCTAAAGATAATGAAGCTAAAGGGGTACTATCCAAATTCAGGAACTAATCAAACACTTCTTTGTGGTTTGCTTGGCACTAATGAATTTGTGGAGGCTAAACATTTCATGGACATGATCTCTGAAGGCCTAGGTTTTCTGTCATACAAGCTGACCATTGATGGCCATTGTTGAGAACCTTTTAAATGACGATATTGGTATGGTACTGATGCAAGTGGTACAAGGATTTGTTCCTCAGGTGGGCACTTGGAATGGGATCCTTGCATGTTCTAGAAGATGGACTATTACTGTTCCCTCGTTCCATGACTTCTGTTGCTGTCAGCTGATGGGAGTGATTGATAGAATGGCCAATGAAAAGTTCATCTTGATCGGGCGACCACATTTTTTTATTTACCATATGTTGATTTGCCAAATTAAATGCATATCTAAAGATGCATTTTGCAATCTTTTTCTAATGATTTTCTCAATTGTTGGTTGTGCTCTTTATAATTTGAGCTCTGGTTACAGGTGATATCTTTGGATTTCCTATATCTGGTTTGCTCCAAATAAACACCATATTGCATTAATCTCGAAGGTTATGCTATAAAAGTAAGCCTGTTTTTCCCAGATCCTTTTGCCTTATGTGCTGCCATTATTTTCTGTCTATATATCCTTTCATCCTCCCTTCTCCTTGATTTATTAAGCTGGATAAGTTCCTCCTCCTTGCTTCACAGGAATGCACCCAACCAAGACCCAGTGTGCTTAATCTTTAGTGTTTTATTATTCAGTTACTATGTTTATAAAGGATGCAAACCTCTTTCCTTCTGTATGACATACTGATACATGTTTTCCTACTCACAAATGTGTCTTCGATATTTAGTGACCGATATTTCATAATTAAGATGAATGAAATGCTCTTAGCTTCCAACCAAATCCATGCAGGTCCTTTCTCGACCCAGTGTGGTAATCATCCAATGGTGTTAACTAGTTCTGATGTTCCTGTGGGAGTACTTGAAGATTCCCATGTAGTTGTAGATGGTGCAGTATGGTATACTAATCTAGGTAATCAAGTTTGGAGCTGCCTTTGATCATTGCGAAGACACTCGAAGTCGAGTCAACAGAATAAGTTTAGCAACTTTCAATAGCTCACGAAGCCTCTTATCTTGGGAATGTATCAAATGTATGATGAAGAGCCCGGTACCAAGATATCTTAAGTTGAAGTTGATTCAATGGGATTTGCCTCATCATGAATGTGGGGGGCAATCGAGGGAAATGCTGCTTTTGACGAAAGTGATTAGTTCAAGAAATGCATTCAATAGATGGTTATTGTTTTATCAAATATAATTTTTTGGATTGAAGCATGCTAGAGAAGTTGAGCATGCAAAATAAAGACTTGTTTAGATGCGTGGACTAAAACTGGAATAAAATAATGCTTCAAGAGGAAACCAAAATTTAAAAAAAATGGTATTTTTTAATTTTTTTATTTGACTAATTATAGAAAAAGGGGGAAAAATCAACTATAGCCAAAATTAGCTATTCTTCTTGTCTAGGAGTTTGACCCAATGTTGCAACCATAAATGGAAACTCGTCCATTCACACATATGATTTCATATCCATAATTATTGATGACAGCCAAAATTTTCTGATTTTTTTCTTTTGCTGGAGCACACGGATGTATTTTCTTTAGATTGGTTTAAATAGAATTTGGATTCATCCTAGAAAAAATTAGAATGCATATACTCACCTCCATATTGTGCAAATATTCCTGATTTTTAAATTTTTGCATGAGTTTAAAAAGTTCTTATCAAAAAATAAGATCAAGCCAATGAACCATTAATGCAAAGTTTTTACAGTATAGATATCTTCTTAGTGGATACTTATCATCTTTGTAATACTCTAAAAGAAACTTTTAAACAGGGAAGCAATGGTTTCCTTTCAAGGAACAACTATTATTTCCAAAATAAACATATAAGAGGAGGTAAGGTTACTTGACATTCACTTATTTTTTTTCTCTTTCTTTTTTAATAAAACAATGGTCTACCCACCTCTTCATTTTATAGATCATTTTATGGAGATAAAAATGATGAAAATGAAAGAAAATCCTCCCTTTGTACAGAAATAAAAAGAGGGGCTCAAAGAGCTACCGGACTACATAGCTCATAAAAGCATAGGTCCTGGACAAACGAAAGAACATATCCCCATCAACATAAAAAGGAAGAAAGGATAGTATTACAACACCATGAGTCCGAATTAAACAAAACAGCACTGTTCTTCTAAAGAGAATGGGAGGCAAGTTATAAGCTGTGGCATCGAGCATGTGGGAAAATATGCTACATTCTCTTTGGACAAGCAATACAGTCATTAGGGAAGGTTCTAAACGTTAGGGTCAGGTGTTGGACCAGCTACAAGCATCTCTAAGATCAATGGAGGCGAGATAATGGGAGATTCAATGCATAAATGTAAGCTAGCATTGATTTAGTTCAAAATAAATCTTGGTTGGCATTATTAAGTTTGTTGTAGTTATGGAATGGATAGAGGCATCATCGAATTGTGCTCAATAGAATGAATTATCTCTCATCTAGTAATAAAATATCTGATGGTGCAAATGCAACTTTTCTTTTCTTTTTTTCTTTTATTTTTTGAGAATTGCAAAGTTAAGAAAATATATAATGCAGTTTTGCTATATATGGTCTTAATATTCTTTCTAGATTTTTTTCTTTCAAACAATTTCAACTTAATTTGGTAATGCATTATGTAAATTTCTTCCGACTCATGCCTTACCTGGCCGTACCTGTCTGATGCTTTTGGTTGGATCCTTTTGTAGAATGTGTATAAATTTTCTTCCCCTTCATGAATCAATATTTAGCTAATCTACATATATCTAGCGGTAAGTAAATTGTTCCAACTTAAAATTTTCTTTACTAGTCATCGTAATTGATCTATAATTTTTAAGCTTCTCTCTTGTATTATTTATCGATGCAGGTGTAATATACCTAGTTCCTACAGTTTATGATTGCTTCCACAATGTATAGATTTTTCACTGCTTGAGCACACTATATAGATTTAAAAGGAGCAGCACAAAGGATATCACCGAACCTGCACTCAGGAAGAGTAATGCTATATTTAGCATGATTCCTAAGTTATCCAATCATTTTTAGTTATATTATTTTTTTAAAAAAATATTATTTTGAAACTAAAGGATACCCACCATATCTCATATAGGCTGGAATCGAGGCTCTCGTTAGACCAAAAACTAGAGCTTAGTACAATCGAGAGACAACGTAAGGGCCAATGCCCTGTATAACCGAACTCTAGTCCCTTGCCTAAAATGGCAGTATTTTACCATTCAATCAGAATTGGTACTTCAAATGTATCAAACATTTTGGGACTTCGAATGGGTACATGATAGCATTATCAAGCACAAATTTGCTATATTGCGCCCGGTGTTGGCATTAACTATTCACCTTTCCCAATGCCCAGGCTTGGCTTCCCTGAATTGAGTGAATTCCCTCCTAACGTCTCTCAGCATATCCATTCGCCTTTCCCAATGCCATCTGAACGGACGAGGTTTGATCTCCCACCCCGGCTAAGATTTATTGGAAAGCTCAATCTTCCCAGTAGCTGAAAATGCCCAAAGGCCATAACTCACCTCTATATAAAGCCCACTCCATCGCACCACTTGACCCAAGCCATCACAACAGCGTTGTCTTGTCTTATAACCAAGTCCGGTTACACTGACAGCATTCGTGATGAAGACCACCACCCTCTCCTCCCTCCTCCTCCTCTCCTCCCTCCTCCTCCTCCTCCTCCTCCCGAGGGAGGCTGCCGCCGCCGTGAACTGTGCTGTTGTTGCTGCCAAGGCAGCACCATGCCTGAGCTTTGCGACAGGCAAGGTCCCGAGGCCTCCCGCGGCGTGCTGCGCCGGGCTGCAGCAGCTCGCACATCAGGCCGTCACGGTCGCCGACCGGAGGACCACTTGCCATTGCTTGGAGAACGGAGTGAAGAGATTCCCCGGGGTGCAAGACAGGTTCCTCAGCAAGATCCCCGCAGCTTGTAACATCAGAGTTGGCTTTCCAGTTTCCCGCAACACCAACTGTGACAGGTGAGTGCAAGAGCCAGGAGCTAGAGTTTGATGATTACTTTTAGCACAAAGTGCAACTTTCATATATATTCTAGTTCTTAGTAGAAAGTCCTTGGCAAGTGAAGACAACCATCCTTGATGGCTTATTTCATTTTTCTTCCAACCTGTGCCAATAAACTTTATCATATGTGGCGAAGTTTATGATGCAAGAAAGAACCGCTAAGTTAACCCTCCGTTTGGGAGTTTTTCAGGAGAAAAGAAGAGAAAGAAAAACTTTAATGAGAAGGAAAAAAAAAAAGAAATAGAATACACTTCCCTCTCTTCTTGTTTGGGAGTTTTAGGAGGAAGAAAAAAAAAAAAAAGTACTTTCCTTCCTCTTATTTGAGAGTTTGGAGATAAAAGCAAAAAAAGCATACATTTTTAACACTTTTACTAAAATACCCTATAATATATTTATCCTTTTAATTTGGTACTTTTTTAATTTAAGAGCAAAATAGGTATTATAAAAAATTTATTAAGTTCCAAATCCTCTCTCCAAATGAGAGAATTGGAACCTAAAATTTTTCCTTCTATTCCCTCCTATTCCCTCATTTTCTTTTCTTTTTCCTCTACTAAAAAACTCCCAAACATCGAACTTTGTAACTTTTTCTTCCATTCCATTTCTTTTTTTCAAATTCCAAGTTTTCAAATGGAGCCTAAGTGACAAAAAATATGCAGCACAATCCACGAAGTGAGGTAGAGAAAAGTTTGGCAGGTCTTGAATCACTTGATGTTTTTGACGCTTTATACATATAGTAATTGTTATCAATTTGCATAAAAAAAAAGTGCCTCCTAAAGGGTAGCAGAGTAGTTTTGGACAGATTAGGGACTTAAAAATTTAAGGTGTCCCCCTTAGTTATTTGTTTCATCATTTAATTGTCTTCAAAAGTTTTTGTGGTAACTATTTAGTTTTTTTTTTTAGTTAGGATAATTTGTATGTGTTTCTTTCCGTCTTGCAGGATTAAGTGAACTGGGGAGTTGGCGAGAAGCCAGCAAGTTATCGTATGTCTCATATAAATAAAGGGATCATTGGCTCTTGCTTGAAGAAGGTTTAGCCATACATGCACATGTAATCCCGCATCGATGGATCAATAAAATTATCTTGATATAAATAAGGTGGTTCCTGATCACTTATCGACGCAATGTAGATCTTGCAGAGATGATATGGTCATGCGCAACCAAATGAGATGAAGTAGGAAAATGAATAAGATGAACTTACGGCCGCACAAAAGAAGGGGTGAATCTAGGTAACATGACATGAAGATGAACAGATTGATAAAAAGAATTGCATTAACATGAGAATGAGTGGCATGGAGATAATTGGCAACATGTCATGCTGTGTAGATTATAGCAGCATCCACATCTATAATTTTTAAATTTTGAAGCCCAAGCTCTCCACATAAAGAATCGTAATTGCTTATTTAAAAGCATCCAATATAAAAAATTCAAAACATGTGACAGAAGTTCTTCACTCTAGAAATTAACTAAATCAAAATCTTTGATTTCTTTTCTATTTTCTTCATGGTATGGATCATGAACAATGGTTTGCATAATGATAGACCATAACATCCTCTCCCAGGCCCCACCTCCCCAAAACAAAGAAAAGGCCAAAAATTCCACTTCAGCACACTTGGTCAGGGAAATCAATCCATTGTCTGAATATGCAATGCTTTTAAGAGAGCATGAAATCAAATTAACAAACCACTTTCTAAAAATGAAAGAGATGACCGAACAAAAAGCTACACATTCTGTATGTGAAAAGTTCACAGCGTTATGACCTACTACTGGGATTTACAAGCATGAATGCCGCAATATATACACAACTTTGTTTCATTTGTAATGCTTTAGAATAAAGGAACTGACATTGCTTCATGTCTGTATGAGGATTAGAAAATCAGAATCCAAAATCTTGGAAGTAGCAAGCAGAGCTTTACAGCAGAGGACCAAAAGCCCATACCTGACCAAAAGCCCATACCTCTTCACCCAGCTTTTGTGTGGGGTGGTGGGAGAGGGGTGGATGGTCTGATATTTGAGATAAACTCAGTGAAGAAAATAACAGAATGTAACAGTTTGTAAGGAAACCTTTTCGATTTTTAGTTTGCTTCATCTATGAACGGTTACTTGTGAAGCTCCATTTGTTATCTAGGTTGAGATCGAGGTTAATATGATCAGGATCTATTGGAGTTAGGCGGGGGTTCAGGGCTTTCAGAGACCTCCAATTGTGGAGGCAGAAGGTTGAGAAAGCTTCCCAGAACGGGCTGGCCTGTTGTAGATGTTGTGTCTGCAAGATGCAACAAAATAGGTCTCATAATGCAAATTAATGGATATGAACTGCACCAATTTGAATGGTCGTAGATCACTACCAAACAAGGTCTTGATTGATGGCCTCTTTGGCTTGTTCTTTTTCTTCAGCTCCACTGCACACATACAATGTTGTGTGTGAAAATGCCAAGGCAAGTAGATTTTGCAATAAAAATCTATTTAATTATCAATTTTGCAAGAGAAGGTTGGATTTTTTCTGCAAAATGATACACATTTAGGTGTCCGTGGACAATTTTTTCCCTAGGTCTAGGAAATAGTCCAAATAAACGTGTGTCAGATATCCAAAATGTGGATGAAATATTCAATAAATGTGTATCAGACATTCGATAAATGTGTGTACTGCCTACTCATACTTAGGACTAAGGGCAAAATTGTCCAGGAACACCTAACTGTATATCATCATTCCACAAAAAAAAAAAAATCTGACTTTTTCTGCAAAATCAATAATTGAGTAGGTCTTTTATGCAAGGTTCACCCACTGCAGTGATAAGATTGAGAAGTAATTGTTGAAAGCTTGGAACTAGCGTACATGTGTGTGTGTTTGTGCGTGGGCATACAAATGACAATAGGAGAAGACGATGAGGGACTACCAATGCCTGGTGCATCGTGGTCATTAACAATTTCAAAGTTCTTGTAAGTATAACCCACAAAGTTCACATCTTTGGATGAAAGCTTCTGCAAATTATACAAAGTAATTATTTATTGCAGTTGGATAACTAAATAACAAATTTGGATTACTATGAAGTATCATTGAATTGAATTAAGAGCTCAGAACTATCCATACTAGCAGCCTGAGCCAATATATGTCGATTTGATGAAACAAATATACAGTCATATATGAGCAGAAAAATTTTGTTAAAGAAATTATTTCTGTACAAGGGACTTCTTTATCAGTTCATAGAGCATGGTGAATAGATAATACATAATGTCTTTCCACAAATAGTACAAGCAGATTCAGTTGTTAAGGAAGGCCATAACAGCTTCCTCAACAAATATTGCAACAAAGCTTGTTTGTCTTAAAATTGAAAAAAAAAGGAAAAGAACAATATACACATACATATATACGTACATGCGCTCATGCATTTTGTGACTCTTCTTGAGATAAGCTCATCTCTGACCTGACCTTAACTTTTCATAACAAAAAGTTTATTGATAGTAGTTCTTGTTATTATTGAATGGTATATGCTAATTTCACATTTTTTGTTTGATAATGGCAAACCTGAAATGACTCAGAGTCAAGATCAGCATATTCATATTTAAAATCCTTCAAAAAAACAAGTTTTTATTCTTAAGCAGAAGTTGTTTAAAAAGTAGATGATTTACAGATACCCAAACTTCTCTGCATTTTCTGTAAAAGTTATTTGAATCGTATGATTTAAAATTGAATCTTATGACAAATAAATATTTCATGATTATACTAATTTGAACCGAAAACTTAAAGAATACAATTCACTCTAAGATGCATAGCAATACACAGCCAAATGATTCTTTATATCAAGAGAAGAAAAGGTAAAGGCAAAATGAGGCTACAACTTACCTTGATTGTCATAAACATCTCACTATGTTGTTTGCATACTTAAGAACTTAAGGAACGTCCCATAGCAACTTTTGAAACATAACATATTAAATTGCACTCTTGATGCAATTATGATCATTACTAAATGACAACCTTGTACATGTTAAAGAGAGAATTCAATGAGCTCAGACATCTAAGATCATTCAATTTTCTCAAAGAAATGGGATAAAAGAGCATTGAATTTTCTTAATAGTATCAAAAGGCAGAATATGCCATACTGCTGACTCTCAAATGGATCATCTAAGGAATTGGTGATACTAAAGATAAACGACTTTAAAAATGCAAAGATAGTGTCACTGCCTGCAGCAATAAGCTGCCTAACATAGTAAGAATTATCAATTAAACCAAGTGACAATCATGCTAAGCATATTCTGGTCAATTAAAGATGACCAGGCCTGCTAGAAGAAAATCTACAAACAATCAGTTTTCATGAATATAATCTCATGATGTTGCCCACAAATAATTGCCGAACCAGTGTTTAAATAGAAAACTGGTATCAGATTAATCAGAAAAATAGACTGACGGTAAGGATGAAGAATCCAACTATACCTTTCTCCAAGGACCAGATTTCGATGAAGTTTGAATCGGAGTTGCAGACTGCATCAGTATAATTTTTAATTAATACTGTTCAAGTGCAAAACTCACATATACTGTCCTTGAAGGTACGCAGTTAAATTCTTAAATGCTTAAGAAACAAAAAATGGATGGAAGGAATAAATATGAGCAATATGCTCCATCATAAATCTTCTTAATTGCATCCACAATATATGAAATGGTTTGAAGCCATATGCATTAGAACAATTAGAAAGCAGGCAACCATTGAGAATCTAGATAGTGAGATGACTGCTAAAGAACTGAAGCAGCCCAACATATGTTGCTCATATTTAAATGCAAAGAATGGCAAATGAAACTCCTAATTCTGAAGTTTTTCTTTCTTTTTTGTTCTAGAGGACAATATGTGGTGAAATTGGTAAACCATATGAATATTACAAGCTACTATTGTTTCATCATTCAAAGGTCCTTCAGACAAATGTTATCACTTATGCATAACTTAAACATGAATCAATATCAGTCTGTGATAGTATGCTGCATAACTGATAAGGTTTAAAAATTATATGTGTATCTTTAGAATCCAAAGACAAATGAGGTTGAAAGAGATCAAACATCTCTCCCTTTTAGTTATAGAAAAGAAGAAGAAACTCTACCATGGCAGCAGTGGTCAAACATCAAACTAAAAGCAAGAGTTACTACAAAAAGGAAACAAATCAAAATAATATAACATAGGAAAAGAATATCATCCTAGTCAAAATTTGAGGCAAAGTATAAACATATTGAATATAAGATTCCCAAGGTATAGTACAGAGAGCATTCCCAACTCAAATGATATGTTAGGAGGCACTTCAATTTTCTCGTGTAGATTTGTTCTTGCATGGTTGGTGATACATGGCATAACAAAAAAGTTGACTCAGCCAGAATCAGAATGTCTTACCTCCTCAAACTTCTCAAAGTTATGAGTATCCAACTCATCAATAACCTCAGGTACAAAAGCAGCCTCCATCTGATATAATCTGTCCCACTGAATGCCTTTAAACCATGGATGCGCCTAAAGTTGCCAGGGTATCAATATCAATATTCCACCTGACAGATTACAGGAAAACAAAATAGATAACATCTCAACTAGAACAAGACCTTTATTTCATGGGCTCCTCTTGTTCCAAGTCTCTGCTCTACATTGCACAGCAGTTTGCAGATGAGATCTTTAGCTTCTGGTGAAAGCTTTGCCTCTTCAGGAAATTTTAAGTGAGTTTTCCAGTTCACAATCTGCAAAACATAAGCTGTGTAAGCATCCACACAAAAACATGCAACCTCATCTCTATATACTGATAGTAAATCATTTGATTGCAGATTAATATTCTTCAAACATGCAGGTCAGTCAAATTTACGTTAAAAGTTGTTCCATTAAATTTAAAATAATTGATCCCTCATTCAGACCCCTCCCTCTAAAAAAAAAAGGAAAAATGCAAAAGGCACTGGTGTTGCCCAAGGAGACAACCCAAGAGGAGGGAGGGGGTGAATTGGGTTTTAATTAATTATTGACAAATTAAAACTTAATGAGTAATTAATTAAATCTATTGCAAGCAGGTTAAATAGATTACTAGATGTAGTGAATGGAGAGAGTGGAAGAGACAATTAATCAATACAAACACAAGAGACTTTATAGTGGTTCGGAGCCAACTCTTGCTCCTACGTCCACTCCCCAAGTCGCACTTGGGAGTTCACTATAATCCCTAGGATTACAGCCGGTTGTTTTACAAGTTCACAACCCAACTTGTTGTTTTCGCGAGATCACAACGAACTCGGTCGGTTTTCACAGGCTCACCGACTAGAACCACCCGATTGTTTTTCCGGGATCACAATCAAACCCTTACACCGTTGGTTTTAACTTTGACTCACCAACAAACCTTACCACCCTTGATTCAATCTCCTGATTGAATCAAGTAAGAAAAACAGTTTGGGAAAATCACAAGGAAAGCTTCTATAAAGTAAATGTGAACAATATTAATAGAGAAAGGTTAGAAGCCCTCAAACAGATTTCGGAAGGGAAAGTAGGGGCTTCTTGATTTCTAAGTCTCCTCTTGAATGCACAGAAGATTGAATGACAGTAGTAGAGCCTTAATTGCGAAGGAAGTACTTGTTGGGTTGAGTTGAATGTACTTCTTCCTTCTTTTGCTTGTATTTTCTCTCTAGAGAATCTTGGTGGTTGAAAAGCTTTAATACCCACAATGGAATAGCTCAATCCCTATCTACTACTGTTTACTCTGGCTATTTAAACTGTTTCCTACGGAAAATAGCCGTTAGACACTGATTTGTAGCCGTTCTGTACAGTCTGCACATCCTGACAATGTATCCGTTGGGGTCGGAGTCGACTCGCTCGATCTGGAGTCGACTCGCTCGATCTGGAGTCGACTCATGCTTCACTGGAGACGACTCGCCCACTGTTCAGGATTTGAATTAAAGTGTTGTCTCGTCCTGGAGTCGACTCGGACCAAACCTGGAGTCGACTCGCCAATATTTGGAGATGACTCGGCACTTTTGGAGACGGCTCGTTCTCAGGGTTCCAGAAATCCATTTTTTTGCTTTTCTCTCTCGAGTCGACTCGGGTTCTCTTGGAGTCGACTCGGCTCTCAGAGTCCGAAAAGCCGATCCTCTATCTGTTGATCTGAACTGCCTCGGAGTCGACTCACACTCTGTTGGGGTCGACTCGGCTGACTTGGGGGTCAACTCTAGAATTCCTGGAGTCGACTCGTTCACAGGGTTACTGAGGTTGGTTCTCTGCCTTTCAGTCTGCTTTCCTCTGAGAGTCGACTCGGACATAATTAGGAGTCGACTTGTCAAACGTCGGAGTCGACTCGCATCCTTCTAGAGTTGACTCGGTAACAGGGTCTTGTTAGATGTATGCCCTAGAAGCCAAATTGGCTGACACATTGTTGATTCTAGAGACATAATTTTGTACTTGACTATTTATTATTGAATAAATAAAAGGCGTCTTTTCATTCATATTGTTTATGTGTCTATGAATCGTCCAAGAAATTAATAAGATGATGATACATATTCTCAAGAGTTGAGAATTTAAGCCATGTATCATTGGTGATTAATTTCTAAATGCTCCTGATCAATGGATCATCACGAGGACGGTGATTGATCCGATCAGTGCACAGATCACTTTCCTTCTGGATGGACGAGACTTGAGTCCACAGTGTAGGGACACTGAAGTGATAGTGCAGGTGCTTGTTAGAGAACAAGGGTACTGAGCGTGACCAAGACAAGAAGTCACTTGGATGTCTATCCACTCGTCAGTGACTTGCTTGATGTTGCAGTAGTGTGACTGGTCCTTTGACCTGCGGTGCTTCGGCTACTCACAGTGAGGTTATTGTAGTTTGACTGCACACATACATGGTCTCTAGCCATATGGGTCCATGCAGTGTAGATTGGCTGCAGTAGGTTCACTGTAGGAGTAGGGTATGCACCTATAAGGAATCTATCGACCTTGATAGAAAAGGAGTGATCCTATGTGATTTGTTAGACTGAGTTCTAAGACCTTGGCCAGGGCAGTAAAGTGGAGAAAGAGTTTTCCACTATCGAACTCAAGTCGAATAAATCTTGACATATGACAGACGATGGGGTTTGACGAGTTGTCCATGACCTCCGTCCTGTAGGGATCCACGATAGTAGGACTGTATCACATGTTAACTGCACCTAGAGGTTCATCATTCCATTCTGCTGGGTAGCCACTACATGCTGCTAGGTGTCACTGGTGGATGGTGGGACTCATAGGGATTATCTTGATGATCGATAAACCCTAATGAGTTGAGTTGGAATCGTTCCAACCCATTGAAAGGAGTTTTCAATGATATAGTGATAGAGATCACAATATATCTCACTACCAGTCAGAATAGAACCTATGGGGTCACACACACTAGAAGTATTGACCGATCCGATGGTTGAAATCGTGATTAGGAATCACAAGAAATCAATTTGATTGATAAAAGTTGAAGAAGGAACAAAGGGAATTAATTAATTAGACTTAAACACAAATCCTACTTCGGGTAGGATTCCTAGAGTCCTAATTGGATTAGGGCTGGGAATCCTAGTTGGAGTAGGATTGGAATTCCTACTTGGAATAGGATTCCTACAATCCTAATGAGATTAGGAATTTTGAATTAAAATAGGATTCCTACTTGGAGTAGGATTCCTAGAAATCCTAACTAGATTAGGACTTCGGATTCAAATAGAGTCCTAATTGGATTAGGACTAAAATTAAATACATCCTAATTAGATTAGGATTCCTTAAGTCTAAATTAATTATTAATCTAATGAATCAACATAACTCCTAATTGGATTAGGATTGAAGAGTTCAATTGAGTCATGGTTCATTCAAGTCCTAATTGGATTAGGACTAGCATAGATTAAACCCAATTTGGCCAATCCTAATTAGATTAGGATTAAACCATGAAAGAGGGACCTAATCCTCTTTGGAAGAGGATTAGGCTAACCAAGTAAGAGGGGCATCAGCCCCTCTCCACTTGATTAGGTGCGACATGAAGAGAGAGGGGGCCGGCGCCCCCTCTTGGAAAGTTGTCAAGGCTCCTAACTTGTAGGAGCCCTTCATCCTTATTAAAGGAGGACTAGGGCCGGCGCCCTAGATGACCCTTTCTCCTCTTCATCACGTGGCCACCCCCTCTCCATCTCTCCTTGGTTCAGCCGCCATCAGCAAGGGGAAAAGAAGAGGAGGCGTCTCCCTCCTCTTGGTCTTCTTCCTTGGCTTCAGCGCGTGTGAAGAGAAGAAAGCTGCGAAGGGATTTGATCTTCTTCCTCTTCTTCATCCTTCTTCTTCCTCCTCTCAAGTGCAATCAAGAGTTGATTGAAAGAGAGGACATCAGCCATCAAAGCTATCTCTGCAAGGGAGCTAGCACCCCGGTGAGATAGAGAGCTTGGATCGGATCCTGCTTCGTGTGGATACCCGTAGAGGCCGGACGTTTGAACGGCTTCAAGCGAACCCTCTTCCAAAACCACGAATTCAGATTTGCGGTGATCATCTACCCGCGCAAGGTGAAGATTTGATCTTCCTAATAATTTTAAAAGTTTTAATTCCTACCTAATTACGAAAGGTCTCGAAACAACGTTCATGCGATGAACGTCGAACCCGTGCATGCCGATTCCGCTGCCATCTGAAAAATTTTTGAAATATCAGCGGCATGGGCGGGTTCCCAACAGTGGTATCAGAGCCTAGGCTTCGTAGATTAAGGTAAGAATTAAATATCTAAAGGCATATTAGATCTGAAAATTAAATGATCATGCATGCTGAAAAATTCTGCATGCAGATTTTTCAGGGGTGCTGATTTTTTACATGCTGATTTTTATGTGATAAAAAGATGATTCTAATTGCATTGTTAATGGGATTACAAAGTTTAGAATCATGATTAGCATGATCAGCGACCTATGTCATGATATAATCAGTTAGTTTTCAGATCTGAAATTATAATTGTTGCATACGGTGATGATCATAGGATTCAAACCCTTTTGGTATCAAATGTAATGACCTGCGATGTGATCTGCGATGTCATGTAATTTTTCAGATGCTTGCATGCATCTTATTTGATATTTTGAGAGGCCTGCGTGCCTCCTAAAAGGAGATGTAATTTATTTTTATTTTTATTTTACATCTGGTTGTATTTCTGTGATGTGATGTACATCAACGATCAAGTTGAAGCAAAGGCATGAGATGAAAGGTGATCTAAGCAGTTGATGGCGATGGGATCAAGAGTTGATCAAGGATCGAATCAAGGAAGCTTGGAACCAATTCAAGAGTTGAAGACCACTTGATCGATTGATGTGCATGTGCTTGTAATACGACCTAATTAGAATCCATGATCATCACCTAGTTAAAGTTTAGCTTTAATTATTGCCGCGATTATAACTGCATGCAATGCGCCGTTTGCATGTGATGTGAATGAGAGTCGGGTAGATAGGTTTACATGTGATGTAGCAAACCCAAATTGAGACCTAAATCAAAACCTCCTCAATCAAGTCGAGAGTGAACCGACATGAGCAAGTCATATTAGATTAATTGATCTAATTGGTGTCTAGGAAAGCATGAAAGGTGGTTACTTAATTAGGACCTTACTCTCTGAGTAAGGGGAGCCTCCCACCTGCTTACCTGGCCAATTGTTCGATTACCTCTTATGAAGGGCTCAAGTTGCAAACACTAAGACCTGATTAACCAATATTAAGTCAATAGGTCTTCCACTGTAGTAGAGCTGCTAAGGCCTTTCTGATGTTGATTTGTCTCGGCTGGACACAGTGGTCAAGTTGCATCGGGGGGCTGGACCTCTCTATAGACATGAGATGTTGTAGGGTAAAGGTGGGGTTGGGCACCAATAACTGTTAGGTGAGGACCCAATGACGACTTTATTCCTACGGTTATACGGTGGGTCTGACTTAACTAAGAAATGGGACCAATAACTGTTAGGTGAGGTCTTCATGGCTTAGAGACCAAGTTGCACTGCAACATGCTTGAGAAGCATTGTACAAGAGTTGTACACTCATCCATCTATGTGTCACCAATAACTGTTAGGTGAGGTGGCATGTAAATCGGTGGGACCGCAGTACCCATTAGAAACCCTAGTCGTGTGGGATTTCCGTTTTCCTACCAGGGGAGTGTGAGGAATTCGAGAAAATAGTGGGAGTTACATTTGTTCTAAAAGACCTTAGAACAGATTAGGATCAAGTACAAAAGTCTAACTAGAATCTTTACTCTCTGCAGATACAATGTCAGCTTCAAACCCTTTGACCCGTATTCTTGAGACCAACCGACTGACCGGAACCAATTACAAGGACTGGCTTAGAAATCTCAAAATTGTTTTGGACTGTGAGAAAATAGGCTATATACTCGATTCAGATATCTCCACACTACCAGCACGTCGATGTTCAGCGTGAGATGCATAAAAAGTGGTTGGATGATGACATTAGAGTAAAATGCTATATGATGGCATCCATGTCTAATAAACTCCAATGCCAGCATGAAAATATAAAGACTGCTAGGGACATACTGGCACACCTGCAAGAGTTGTATGGTGAGCAGAGTCGCACAGCTCGCTTTGAAGTGTCCAAGAGGCTTTTCAAAGCGAAGATGCGCGAAGGGCAGTCTGTCCATGATCACGGTCTGACCATGATCAAGGACCTAGAGGAGCTTGAGAAGCTCGGTATGGACATGCACAAGGAATTGCAAGTGGATTTGATCCTACAGTCACTTCCTGATTCATTTGGTCAGTTTATAGTAAACTACCACATGAATAAGATTGAATGCACTAAGACTGAACTAATCAACATGTTGGTAACTGCTGAGGGAGCCTTGAAAGGTTCAAGGGGCAATGTCCTTGCTGCTGAGTTGACTTCTGGTTCCAAGAGAAAGTCTACTTGGAAGAAAAAGAAGCCTGCAAAGAAGCAGAAGAAAGACAAGAAGCCAAAGAAGGAAGTTCAAAAGAAAAAGGCTAACGACAAAGAAAAATGTTTCCACTGCAATGTCGAAGGCCACTGGAAGAGAAACTGTCCTTCATACCTCGAGAGCCTGAAGAACAAGAAAGGTGACACACCTTCGGAAGGTATAGATTTGCTCATAATTGAAACTAATCTAACGGTTTCTTCTACTTCTAGTTGGGTTATAGATTCTGGTTCTAGTGCTCATTTGTGCACTACCATGCAGGGTCTAAAGGAAAGTAGAAGGCTGGCGGAAGGTGCGGTAACCCTTCGGGTTGGCAACGGGGCAAAAGTTGCTGCTGTGGCTGTAGGCACCTACCATCTGCGACTACCGTCTGGATTTAGTTTAATACTTAGAGACTGTTATTATGTACCTGTTGCTAGCAGAAATTTGATTTCTGTTTCATGTCTAGCACAGGAAGGTCATGTTTTTTTTACATTTGACAAAGACTGCTGTTCTATTTATTTAAGAAATAAAATAGTAGCACGTGATTTTATGATTGACAGTCTCTATCATTTACATATGGATGTATCTGTGAATGTTACTGAGCAAGATGTGAGTGCCAAAGGATCCAAAAGATCCAGAGATGAGATAAACCAAAGATATTTGTGGCACCTCAGGCTTGGCCATATTGGAGAAGACAGAATGAACAAAATGGATAAAGATGGGCTTTTAGGCTCATTGACTTCCGAGTCATATCCAGTTTGCGAGTCCTGTCTTCAAGGAAAAATGGCTAGACTGCCCTTTGTAGGACATGGGGAAAGGACCACTGAAATACTTACCCTAGTACATACAGATGTATGTGGCCCATTCGATGTGCTAGCCAGGGGACGTTATTCTTACTTCATTACCTTTACCGATGATTATTCACGGTATGGGTATGTGTATCTTATGAGACACAAGTCTGAGTCTTTTGAAAAGTTCAAAGAGTTCAAGAATGAAGTAGAAAAACAAACTGGAAAACCTCTTAAGGCTCTTCGATCAGATCGAGGAGGAGAATACCTTAGTGGGGAATTCCGGGACTATCTCAAAGAAAACGGCATAGTCTCACAATGGACACCTCCGGGTACACCTCAACTCAACGGGGTGTCAGAGAGGAGGAATCGGACCCTATTGGATATGGTCAGGTCCATGATGAGCTTCACTGATTTACCTATGTTCCTTTGGGGAGATGCCTTACTCACAGCGATTTATTTATTGAATAGAGTTCCCTCTAAATCCGTTCCTACCACACCGTATGAGATATGGCATGGTAAGAAACCAAGTCTGGGTCATCTCAAGATTTGGGGATGTCCGGCCCATGTCAAGCGACTACAGGCGGACAAGTTAGAGGCTAGGACCATAAGTGCTCGTTTTATAGGATATCCTAAAGAGTCATTAGGATACAATTTTTACATCTCAGAGGATCACAATGTGTTTGTGAGCCGTCATGCCATCTTCTTGGAAAATCAGTTTATCCTTGATAGAGGCAGTGGGAGGAAAATTGAGCTTGAAGAGAAAGTCTCTGAAAAGCAACGAGTCATGGATCCTATAGAACCCATTCATAAAGAGCCAGTACACGATGTCCCTCAACCACCTCGTAGATCTAGTAGGGTCTCCCATCCTCCCGATAGATACTTAGGTATACTAGAAGAGGATACCGAGGAAATGTTCCTAGTGGGAGATAGGGATCACATACAGGATCCCAAAACCTACAACGAGGCGATATCTGATATCGATTCCGAGAAATGGCTGGAAGCTATGAAGTCGGAGATAGACTCCATGCATTCCAACCAAGTCTGGACCTTAGTAGATCCACCAGAAGGTATTGTACCTATTGGATGCAAATGGATCTACAAAAGGAAGATAGGTTCGGATGGAGAGGTAGAGACCTATAAGGCAAGGCTTGTAGCGAAAGGGTATAGTCAGCGCGAAGGCATTGACTATCAGGAGACCTTTTCACCTGTAGCCATGCTAAAATCCATCCGAACATTGCTTGCCATTGCAGCATTTCATGATTATGAAATCTGGCAGATGGATGTGAAAACTGCTTTCCTGAATGGATATCTTGATGAAGATATCTATATGGAACAGCCTTTGGGTTTCACTTCCAGTGATGGAGATCACAAGGTCTGCAAGCTGCAAAGGTCCATCTATGGACTAAAGCAAGCCTCTCGGAGTTGGAACACTCGTTTCGATGATGCAATCAAAACGTTTGATTTCATCAAAAACGAAGAGGAACCATGTGTTTACAAAAAGGTTAGTGGGAGTGCTGTCGTTTTTCTCGTACTGTACGTAGATGACATTCTCCTGATTGGGAATGATATTCCCATGCTAACCTCGGTCAAGGTCTGGTTGTCAAAAGAATTCTCCATGAAAGACCTTGGGGAAGCATCCTATATTTTGGGAATAAAGGTCTATAGAGATAGATCTAAAAGGATACTTGGCCTTTCACAGAAGATGTACATAGAGGAGGTGCTGAAGAGGTTCAGCATGGAAAACTCCAAGAGGGGTCTCTTACCCCTAAGGCATGGAATTCATCTCTCCAAGAAGATGTGCCCCAACACATCTGAAGAGATTCAACGCATGAGCAAGATTCCTTATGCATCGGCAATAGGGAGCCTCATGTATGCCATGCTATGTACACCACCTGATATAGCCCTTGCTGTGAGTGTCACAAGCAGATATCAGTCGGATCCAGGCAAGAAGCACTGGATAGCTGTGAAGAACAGTCTTAAGTACTTGAGAAGAACTAAGGACATGTTCTTGGTCTTTGGGAGAAGATCAGAGTTGAAGGTAGAAGGATGCACACATATTGATGATAGAGAGTCTACATCAGAATATGTGCAATTGTGGTTCAGTAAATTGGAAGAGTTCCAAACAACTGATCATTATAGATTTTACCTTAGAAGCTGAATGATAAGCCGTATCTAAGGGTGCAGTGGAAACCTTCTGATTAAAAGTTAATTACAGAGTTAGGTGTAATGTCATTAGATGCCATAACACTTTACTGCGATAACATTGGCACCATAGCACTAGCTATGGAGCCATGGTCTCATCAGAAGTCCAAGCACATAGAGCGGCGCTTCCATTTCATACGCGACTATGATGTAGAGGTGCAGAGAGTAGACTCCGCGGATAACGTGGCAGACCCGTTCACTAAGCAGCTGAGTCAGCAAAAGACTGAAGCCCACCTTGAGAAGATGGGCCTAAGATATATGACCAATTGGCTTTAGTGCAAGTGGGAGATTGTTAGATGTATGCCCTAGAAGCCAAATTGGCTGACACATTGTTGATTCTAGAGACATAATTTTGTACTTGACTATTTATTATTGAATAAATAAAAGGCGTCTTTTCATTCATATTGTTTATGTGTCTATGAATCGTCCAAGAAATTAATAAGATGATGATACATATTCTCAAGAGTTGAGAATTTAAGCCATGTATCATTGGTGATTAATTTCTAAATGCTCCTGATCAATGGATCATCACGAGGACGGTGATTGATCCGATCAGTGCACAGATCACTTTCCTTCTGGATGGACGAGACTTGAGTCCACAGTGTAGGGACACTGAAGTGATAGTGCAGGTGCTTGTTAGAGAACAAGGGTACTGAGCGTGACCAAGACAAGAAGTCACTTGGATGTCTATCCACTCGTCAGTGACTTGCTTGATGTTGCAGTAGTATGACTGGTCCTTTGACATGCGGTGCTTCGGCTACTCACAGTGAGGTTATTGTAGTTTGACTGCACACATACATGGTCTCTAGCCATATGGATCCATGCAGTGTAGATTGGCTGCAGTAGGTTCACTGTAGGAGTAGGGTATGCACCTATAAGGAATCTATCGACCTTGATAGAAGAGGAGTGATCCTATGTGATTTGTTAGACTGAGTTCTAAGACCTTGGCCAGGGCAGTAAAGTGGAGAAAGAGTTTTCCACTATCGAACTCAAGTCGAATAAATCTTGACATATGACAGACGATGGGGTTTGACGAGTTGTCCATGACCTCCGTCCTGTAGGGATCCACGATAGTAGGACTGTATCACATGTTAACTGCACCTAGAGGTTCATCATTCCATTCTGCTGGGTAGCCACTACATGCTGCTAGGTGTCACTGGTGGATGGTGGGACTCATAGGGATTATCTTGATGATCGATAAACCCTAATGAGTTGAGTTGGAATCGTTCCAACCCATTGAAAGGAGTTTTCAATGATATAGTGATAGAGATCACAATATATCTCACTACCAGTCAGAATAGAACCTATGGGGTCACACACACTAGAAGTATTGACCGATCCGATGGTTGAAATCGTGATTAGGAATCACAAGAAATCAATTTGATTGATAAAAGTTGAAGAAGGAACAAAGGGAATTAATTAATTAGACTTAAACACAAATCCTACTTCGGGTAGGATTCCTAGAGTCCTAATTGGATTAGGGCTGGGAATCCTAGTTGGAGTAGGATTGGAATTCCTACTTGGAATAGGATTCCTACAATCCTAATGAGATTAGGAATTTTGAATTAAAATAGGATTCCTACTTGGAGTAGGATTCCTAGAAATCCTAATTAGATTAGGTCTTCGGATTCAAATAGAGTCCTAATTGGATTAGGACTAAAATTAAATACATCCTAATTAGATTAGGATTCCTTAAGTCTAAATTAATTATTAATCTAATGAATCAACATGACTCCTAATTGGATTAGGATTGAAGAGTTCAATTGAGTCATGGTTCATTCAAGTCCTAATTGGATTAGGACTAGCATAGATTAAACCCAATTTGGCCAATCCTAATTAGATTAGGATTAAACCATGAAAGAGGGACCTAATCCTCTTTGGAAGAGGATTAGGCTAACCAAGTAAGAGGGGCATCAGCCCCTCTCCACTTGATTAGGTGCGACATGAAGAGAGAGGGGGCCGGCGCCCCCTCTTGGAAAGTTGTCAAGGCTCCTAACTTGTAGGAGCCCTTCATCCTTATTAAAGGAGGACTAGGGCCGGCGCCCTAGATGACCCTTTCTCCTCTTCATCACGTGGCCACCCCCTCTCCATCTCTCCTTGGTTCAGCCGCCATCAGCAAGGGGAAAAGAAGAGGAGGCGTCTCCCTCCTCTTGGTCTTCTTCCTTGGCTTCAGCGCGTGTGAAGAGAAGAAAGCTGCGAAGGGATTTGATCTTCTTCCTCTTCTTCATCCTTCTTCTTCCTCCTCTCAAGTGCAATCAAGAGTTGATTGAAAGAGAGGACATCAGCCATCAAAGCTATCTCTGCAAGGGAGCTAGCACCCCGGTGAGATAGAGAGCTTGGATCGGATCCTGCTTCGTGTGGATACCCGTAGAGGCCGGACGTTTGAACGGCTTCAAGCGAACCCTCTTCCAAAACCACGAATTCAGATTTGCGGTGATCATCTACCCGCGCAAGGTGAAGATTTGATCTTCCTAATAATTTTAAAAGTTTTAATTCCTACCTAATTACGAAAGGTCTCGAAACAACGTTCATGCGATGAACGTCGAACCCGTGCATGCCGATTCCGCTGCCATCTGAAAAATTTTTGAAATATCAGCGGCATGGGCGGGTTCCCAACAGGTCTAAAATCCATCGCTCTGTCTTTCTGTCTGTTACTCCTTGGAGTCGACTTGGAACTGTCGGGAGTCGACTCGGCAAGCATTGGAGTCGATTCGAAATCTTCAGAGTCGACTCGGTGACAGGGTCTGAAATTCATCTTTCTGTCCTTCTATCTGTTCTCAGTCGGAGTCGACTCGTAGTGTACCGGAGTCGACTTGAGCTTGTGCCAGAACCTCTGAAATACTTAGAGTCGACTCGCAATCTTACGGAGTCGACTAGAGCTTCAGACTTTGGTTCAATTGAGTTCAACACTTAGCTAAATTACTTTGAACCAAGGCTCGACGCACTTAAACATAAATTCACATATATTCGCCTGAAACACTAGATTGAATTCATTAGTACAACATGAAATATAGTCAAATGCTTTGAGCTCATCAAAATCAAATAGGGATATAATCAATCACTCCGCAACTGGCATAAGCCAGAAAATTATATTACTGATAATTACTGCTCCATGCCTTACAGCAATACCTTCTCAACATTTTTAAACCTCCCTCAAGTCCTCTTCATCTATTTAGGTCTCCTCACTTCACCTAACACCAGCCCTTGCATCAATTGCTTGCAACGGTCCTCATGTCACTCCCTATTTTAAAATCCATCTCTAATCTCAGCCTCCTTGCAGAGCTGCCATGAAGGACCATGCTTGAGATATCCCAACCCACTAATTTGGGAGAACCGACAATATTTAATTACTGCAGGCTTTATAACATTTCCCACATGCTGAATGGCAGCTTACGTACTATATGCAACTAAATACAACAAGAATCTATGACATTATGTAAAAAAATATTCATAAGTGAGATGAAAATAAAATTAACTTGTAGAATCATCATACATCAATAATCCTAAATATGCTATATTCTTTTACCAGAAAAACTATTCTATATTTTAGAAGAACCCAAAAAAAAAATAATTTGCAAATTATATACCTTCCTACAGGTCAACATTTGCTTTTCAGAATAAAATGGTGGGTAACCAACAAGCATCTCATACATGATTGCTCCAAGTGACCACCTGAAAATTCCAAAAGTCAGGAAATTGAAATGGGCTGAGTGAAAATTAGTCCTTAGACTTTACCAATCACACTCCATGCCATATCCTTTCTTCAGTAAAACTTCTGGAGCAATATAATCAGGGGTACCGACAGTTGAATAAGCCTGAACTTACAAAGCATGTCAGTGAACATTGAAACACAATTAAATTTGTCTTTATATAACAAAACACGAAGCAAGATGTACCCTATAAGTACCACTACAACCTAAGCATAACTAACAACAGAAAAACATGAAAGTGAGGATAATATGCATACCCTTCAAAAGAATAGTATTCTTCAAAAGAATAAAATACAATGAATCGAATATGCAATTTTCTTTCTTTTACTTCTAAAATACAAAGCCATGACTCTCACACTGGAAATTGAGTGCTATATTTCACAAATTGCAGACTAGGTCACTTTTAATAGCAAAGCTAGAAAGTTACATTAAACAAATTATATGTCACATGCAAAAGAGCAGCAGCAAAATTCTGTTAAATCATTTCCCTTGGCATGTACGAGAGGGCATCTTCCAAAAGAAGTAAGGCTCTTTAGTAGTTTTTGCGTAATTGTAAGGCCTACCTGGCATGTATGCTGAAGTTCAACATTTAGAACCAAAAACATGCAGAGTGGCACATAGGATAATCAAGGATACATCAGGAGGACACATGACTTACCAACATTCGCCTATTCTTCTGCCAGTGTAGTAGCTGTTCCTGTTGTGTACGCCTGGGTGCAGGGTAGGAGTTTAACCGCTCCTCACTTTCCAATAAAGGGTTGATATTTTTCCCAATCATATAGTCAGGATCACTAAGATTAGGAAAACTAGTACGGTCTAAAGGTTTACACAACCCAAAATCTGATAGTTTGACATGGCCATTTCGATCTAGCAATAAATTGTCAGGTTTGATGTCCCTATTCAGTAAGAAATATTCAGTTAACACAAATGATGTCATAGAAGCCAATAAAGCCCTGTATGTACCAATCAATGGGAAAATAAATAAATAAAATACAAAACACGTACCTATGAATATAGTTGTGTTTGTGAATAGATTCTATAGCTAACACAGTCTGCCCAACATAAAACCTGGCCTCATCTTCTGTCAATATATCCTTGCGCATAAGTAAAGTCATCATGTCTCCACCAGGAAGGTATTCCATGATAAGATATAAAAATTCTTGATCCTGAAAGGAGCAATAGAGTTTGACAATGCAAGGACTATCAACCTCTGCGAGAAGATTTCTTTCCGCTTTTACATGCTCCACCTAAAAGCAGGAGAGGGAGGGTATCGGGGTGAGGATGCAGGCAGACAGCACATTATCCACATAACCAATATCTAAAAGAATAGGGAGCTTGTAATGATACCTGGTCTTTATGAAGCATTTCAGATTTTTTTAGTATCTTCATTGCATACACTTGCCTGGTGGTCTTCTCTCTACAAAGCCTCACCTGCATAGTGGCAAATGCATAAACAAAAAGTCAGTAAGTTGAAAAGTTTGTTGAAGCTACTTAACATATAAGCTTGAAAAAAACAAACAAACAAATTCAGTTTTACTTCTTCAGCCTGAAAATTTATATCCTTTTAATTGCATAGACAAATTTCCAGAATCAGTACAAAAGAGAGTCAAAAAATGTCCAGACTGAACCAAAGGATAGTCCACAAGGAGAACTGCACCTTGTGATTCTCTTCTAGGCAGTGTTTGTTTGGAAATAAAGCACGAATGACGCTTGGAATATGCCTTATCAGGTTTATAGAAAAAAGAATAAGGGAGGAAATACCATTCTGGTCAAACATGCCTATTCCAATAGGATAAGGATAGTGTTATACCTGGAATAAGACCCTCTTTTTTTCCCTGCTCTTTTTGCACAGACAAAAATACCCTCAACCCCACAATTATTCCTGCCAGGAATGAAGAATTTCATTCACATATCCATATCCCACTTTTGTTATTGTTCGAATGCCTCTCTCTCTCTCTCTCTCTCTCTCTCTCATGCGCGCACACACAAACAAAAAATCAAACTAGGTCCAACTTATTCCATAAATCAGCTGAGTCAATATTCTCAAAACCAACATAAACCAGCAAATGATTTTATACTTGAAAATAACCAAACAATAAAATAATATCAACAAAAAATTAAACATAATCCTATAAAGCACAAGCAATAATGCTGCTGCAACATGGAATAAAAAATGTAGTACAGTATTCCAAGAACACCAAACTGAAACAATAACACGATTCCATCATAGCAAGCAATGTCCACACATCAGAGTACAAAGACTGACATGTCACTCATGTGTATTCTATGCACAATGTACCAGCTCTATTGAAAATTGAAAGAGAAGAATAAATCAGCATTATGAAAAGAGACAATATGATATTAATGTCAAAGTGAATGAGCAAAACTGATGACTAAGAAAACTAGATAGCTTTGTATAAGAATATATCAAGAAAGCATTTATAATATCATGGCAAATTGTCAAGCAGAAGTCATTACACAAACTCACATAGGACAAATCTAAGGATTTGATCCAAGGTTTTAAATACCAAGGGACAGAGCTGTCCTGGTTTGTCCATGAGTGGGATGCCTAGTGTACCAAAACCTTGGGACAGTAGATGCCCTATTCCATTACTCCACCCATCCCCCACCCCAACCCCCGCCTTCCTGATTCTCAGGGATGGTTAGATTCCATGCCGGCCGACCATATCTAAACCTTGATTTGCTCATTAAAAGTATCAACATAAGAACCCTCATCAGAAGATCAAGCCATCCAGTGGCAGAAAACAACTTAAACAATTTATCAATTTGATAATCCAGCATGAGTTTCAGTACAAGGAAATTGTAAAAGCTTTTGGAGTACTTTTACAAGTCTTCATGACATGCAATATACAGAATGGGTATTATGAAGTCAGACTCGGAACATGTTGCTAAAAGTTCTGTTTAATTACAATGTAAAAAAGAAGAAAACAGGAATGGACACCAACCTCCCCAAATGCACCCCTCCCGATAATTGTCAGCAGTTCAAAATCATCGACTCCCACTTTATACCTTTGAAGGCGCATGTATTCAGTTTCTTTTCTCTCTAAGTTCTTTATGAGGTTGTTTTGCTCCTCTTCAGAAACATCAGCATCAGCAAGCTTCCTCTCCAAGATCTGTCGCCTAACATCAACAATAATTTTAATAGAAACAAAACATAAACAAGGAAGAACAAGGAGGTTTGTACTAAAAAAATAAGCTCACTTTTAAGCAACCCGAAAGGCAGTAATTGAAATATCAATATATTCATTTTAAATGTTATATGTACATTTCATGGTAATATGGCCTGTTCTCCAGAGTAACTCTAAACCAAGCCAATCAATGCAGGTGGGACGTATACAGCAAATTTTAACCTGATCCGCCTCCAGCTTGATCTACCCACTTCTCTCAAGACCTAGAATTTACGGAGGCGGTATCTGGCAATTTAAGATGCTGATCAGCATGACATGAAGGAGAAGGTTAGGCTTGGTAAATATCCTAGACCTAAAACCTAATTAGTCTGTGTTAGAGTCATTTTAGTGCTGGAGAGAACCTGTAAAAGGAGCAGTCATTTCTCTTCCACATAAAACATTTTCTCCTTTTTGATGTCGCTGTTCGTAGACAAGCTTTGCAAAATTTATGAATTTATTGGTCCCCATTCTAAGACAATACTAGTGGGGATTAGCTGGCATCTAACATCATGACATGAAAAATCAAATTCTTATTCCCACTATAAATCCAATCATGGACCCACGCTGTACTCAAGTCGATAGGGTTGTGGATAATAATCCATATGTAATTGGTTTCACATTCTCTGCAAGTGCAAAATTGAGAAATATGCACATCTAAACCGACATTCAACGTAACCAAGGAATATCCTACGAATGATTTCGAGGGAACGACAGCAGTCCAACACTGCTCTCTTTATAGAGATGCTACAGACAAAATTTAATTCTAGATAGATCTAAAGTTCTTTTGTAGCGAAGGATTGTAACAACATTTAATGCATAGGAAACCTGTACGAAATCAGTGATAATGTGTAGAAAGATAATAAATGCAGCATTTCAGCAAACATCATCATGTTATATGCTTGGTTGGTGTTAGGGGGATCAATGCATATTAAAGTATGCAATAATCTAAGGCCCCGTGTGGCAGAGTTGTTGGCAGTAGAGATTTCGGAAGTAGAGCTTTCTGAAGTAGAGCTTTTATAAAAGGTTATTTGCTAGTTGGTAACTACATTTCTAAAGTGCTATGAGACTTTAATATGTGTCTGGTAAACAAATTGATAAAGTACTTTTGGTATGACAAAATGACCATAAAGGGCATTGCATAGTATTATCCAACAGAACATAATAAAACATAATATGTATTAATACATAAATATATAATACAGTATAATATTACTGTAATGTAATATATTATTTTTATAATATAGTAATATAATATTGTATACTATAGCATAATAATGTAACATAATTTGATATTATATAACATAATATATCAATGTAATATACAATGTATAATATAATAACATTATATTTATAGTATAATATATTATTATTATAATATTATATTTATAGTATAATATAATAATAAAGATATAAAAAATTATAATTATTATCATTATATATTATTATTATTTTCTGTAATTATTATATTTTATTATGGATATTTTGGTCAAAAAAAATTAAGAATTCAAAACAGTTTTCCGATTCGGAGAAGCTCCAAAATAGCTTCTTCCAAAAAGAAGTTTTAGCTTTCTGACAAAACTAAAATGATTTTCAATTTTTTTACCAAACATCCTTATTCTATCTAAAATGATGGCCCTCCTGTGGAGTGATTGATTAAAACCCTATTTGATTTTGATGAGATCAAAGCAATTGAGTATATTTCTTGTTTACTAATGAATTCAATTAAGTGTTTCAGTGAAAATCTTGTCTAAGTGTCTCAAGACTTGGTTCATAATTTTTGGATAAGTTAAGAAGACAGCTTGAACCAAAGTCTGAGACTCGAGTCGACTCCAGAGTATCACGAGTCGACTCCAAGCGTATCAAGTTCACTGGCACGGGCTCGAGTCGACTCCAGATCTGTACGAGTCGACTCCGACTGAGAACAGACAGAAGAACAGAAAGCTTCAACTCAGAACCTGTCAACGAGTCGCTCCCAAAGTGCGCGAGTCGACTCCGATGTTCACCGAGTCGACTCGAGGATGGTAAGAGTCGACTCCAAGAGGAACACAAAGAAAAAGTCAGAGAGCAGTTTTCGGGTCTGAGATTCGAGTCGACTCCAGTGAAACGCGAGTCGACTCCGATGGATGGCAAGTCGACTCCAAAGAAGGTGAGAGTCGACTCTCAGAGGAACACAAGAAAAAGTCAGAGAGCAATTTTCGGACTCTGAGATTCGAGTCGACTCCCGCAATATGCGAGTCGACTCCAAGACTCCGCGACCATCAACAGACAGAAGACCAAGTTACTGCCTCTGAGATTCGAGTCGACTCCCAGACAGCTCGAGTCGACTCCAAGACAGCTTCACATCAAAAAGGCAGAAGACCAAGTTTCGGAAACTGAGAGCCGAGTCGACTCCGAGGAAGTTCGAGTCGACTCCAAGACTGGACGAGCCAAAAGACAAAGAATCGGGAGTTCGGGCTCTGAGATTCGAGTCGACTCCCAGGACAGTCGAGTCGACTCGAGTGGATCAAATTCAAAATTGGATCCACGGACTTCAGTGGATGAGCCGACTCCGAAATTGCTAAGTCAGCTCCAGAAGTTGGCGAGTCGACTCCAGGTCAAGACGAGTCGACTCCCAGTTGTGAAGGCAACTTTAATTCAAATCTGGAACAGTTGCCGAGTCGACTCCGGAAAAGCTTGAGTCGACTCCCGCTACAGCCAAGTCGACTCCTGATCGCGCGAGTCGACTCTAACCCACCAACGGACACATTGTCAGGCTGCGCAGAGTGTGCAGAACGGGCAGAAAAAGCTCTCTAACGGCTAGTTTCCGTGGGGGTTGGTTTAAATAGCCACAGAAGACTGTAGCAAGGCAGAGAAGAACCATTCCACTCCAACTAATCAAGCATTCAAGCTCTGCAACGTGTTCTTCAACGAAAAAGAGGAAGATCTGCATTTACTGCATCCACCTACATCTTCCCAGCAATTAAAGCCTTCTCCTCCTGCATTCAAGTCGACTACTCACTCAAGAGGAGACCAGAAGTTTAAGAAGCCATTCCTCTTCTCCAACCTAAAAGCGTTTGAGGCTTCTTAACTTCATTTATTGTTCATATTGTCTTTTATCTGCTTTTGAGAAGCTGTATTTTTCTGTTTCTTCTTTTTATTTACACATTGTATTTGCTTGGTTCAATCGGGGGATTGAATCAAGGGGATTGAGGTTGGTTGGTGAGCCGAGTGTAAAACCAACGTGTGTAAGGGTTCGATTGTGATCCCGAGAAAACAATCGAGGTGGTTCTAGTCGGTGAGCCTGGGAAAACCGACCGAGTTCGTTGTGAGCTCGTAAAACAACAAGTTTGGTTGTGAGCTTGGAAAACAACCGGCTGTAATCCAAGGGGGTTATAGTGAATTCCCAAGTGAGACTTGGGGAGTGGACGTAGGAGCAAGGGTTAGCTCCGAACCACTATAAAACTTGGTGTTTGTGATTGCGTGTCTCTATTCTTCTTCCTTTCATATCACTCACAGCACATAGTAATTAATTAAATAACTTACACTGGTTTTAATTACTTATCCACATCGTTTTAAATACCCAAATTATTTTAAAACCCAATTCACCCCCCCCTCTTGGGTTGTCTATCTGGGCAACAAGTGGTATCAGAGCCTAAACTCTTCCACCCAAGAGTTAAAAGATCAAAATGACAACCCCATTTGGATCTTCCCACATTGAGGGTCAGTCCACCCAAAGACCCCCTTTCTTTAATGGATCCGACTACTCATACTGGAAGGCTAGGATGAGAATATTCATCCAAGCCCAAGACTATAAGATGTGGACCATTGTAGTAAATGGCCCATACATCCCATCCACATATGTAGAGGGTATCACGGTACCCAAATTAGAAAAGGATTGGGATGAACATGACATGAGAAAGGCACAACTAAATTCTAAAGCTATGAATGTGTTTTACTGTGCCTTAGACAGAAATGAATTCAATAGGGTCTCTACTTGCAACTCTGCAAAAGAGATCTGGGATAGACTTGAAGTGACCCATGAGGGCACAAATCAAGTTAAAGAATCCAAAATTAATATATTGGTTCATAAGTATGAACTATTTAAAATGGATTCTAATGAGACAATCACTAGCATGTTCACTAGGTTTACTGACATTATCAATGGCCTAAAAAGCCTTGGCAAGAACTATACTAACAGTGAGTTTGTCAGGAAAATCCTTCGGTGTCTACCAAGGTCGTGGGAAGCTAAAGTGACGGCAATCCAAGAAGCCAAGGACTTGAACAAATTACCACTCGAGGAGCTTCTTGGATCCTTAATGACGCACGAGCTAACCATGAAGCAACACAACGAGGAAGAGTCCTCCCACAAGAAAAAGGTAATAGCTCTGAAATCTACTTCATCTAACAAGGAATTATCTTGCAGTAGCAGCAGTGAAGGAGAAGAACATGAGGAAGATGATGGTGAGGCACTTCTTGTGCGCAAGTTCAAAAAATTCATCAACCACAAGAAGGCTTATCATCAAAGGAGAGGCCCCTCAAATTCCTACCGCAAGGACAAAGGTAAGGAAAGGGAAAATGAGGGGATTGGGTGCTATGAGTGCAAAAAGCCGGGACACATCAGAGCTGAGTGTCCCTTACTAAAGAAGGGCAGCAAGTACAAGAAGAAGAAAGCCCTTGTCACCACCCTATCGGACTCCGACACATCATCTTCATCATCGGATGAAGAACAAGAAGAGAAGGCCAATTTCTGCTTCATGGCCAATGAAAATGAGGTAACTTCCGAAACACAGCTTGATTTTACATTTGATGAACTTTATGATGCTTTTAATGAATTAATGATAGAATATAAGGCAATAAATCTTAAGAATAAAGAACTAAAAATAACTAATCAATCATACCTACATAAATACGATAAATTAGTTAAGGATAAGGATTTAATCACCAAAGAAAATATAGAACTTAAGACAAGCAACCAGCTTTTAACTCAAAAGACTAATACCTTAACTAAAGATAATGAAAAACTAACTAAGGAATTTTCAGAATTTGAAAACCATAAACAAATCTTAAACAAGGATCTAACAAACAAACTAAATGATCTAAAAACAGAAAATCAAACACTAACTAAAGAACTTAACAAATATAAACCCTTAGTTGAAAAATTTACATATAGTTCTGAAAAGTTAAATATGATACTCAATAGTCAACGAGCAGTATTTAATAAAGCGGGTTTAGGATATAAACCAAGAAATAAACAAAAACCTCTTAGTAACTTCTTTGTTAAAGCTGGGAAAACTAAAACTAAGAAAATAACCTGCTTTTGTTGTGGAACTATAGGTCATAAAACAAATGTGTGTAATTTTAGGAAAGGTAAATCAAGAAGGAAAATTAAAAGGGTATGGGTTCCAAAAGGAACCAACTTGACTAACCATGAAGGACCCAAGAAAACTTGGGTACCTAAGTTGACATGATTTGCTTGTGTAGGAGTGTCTTGCAGCCAAGGTCAACAAAAACTGCTGGTATTTGGATAGTGGCTGCTCAAGGCACATGACGGGTGATAAGGATCAATTTTTCACCCTTGAAGCTAAGAAGGGAGGTGCTGTGACTTTTGGAGACAACAACCAAGGTCACATCATTGGTATTGGTAAAGTTCAAATCACCCCTTCAACTTTTATAGATAATGTTAGATATGTTGATGGTCTTAAGCATAACTTGTTAAGCATTAGTCAATTATGTGATAAAGGATATGATGTTATGTTTAAACCATCACTATGCATTATAACAAACCCTAATGACAATAGTTTAGTTTTTAAAGGGATTAGACGTGGAAATGTATATGTTGTTGACCTAGAAGATCTTGCAAAACATAACCAATGTTTAGTTGTTAATGAAACTAAAGATAATGATGCCAGTTGGTTATGGCACCGTAAGTTAGGTCATGCAAGCATGGACACAATAACTAAACTAGTTAAAAGAGATTCCGTGATAGGTTTGCCAAAATTAAAATTTGAAAAAAACAAAATATGTGAAGCATGTCAATTTGGCAAACAATCTAGGAACTCATTTAAATCCATAAAATGTGTCTCTACCTCTAGGCCTCTAGAATTATTACACATGGATCTATTCGGACCAACTAGAACAACAAGCCTAGGTGGAAATAAATATGGTCTAGTTATTGTAGATGATTACTCTAGGTACACATGGGTCATGTTCCTAGCACATAAGGATCAAGCATTTTCTGTTTTTAAGAAGTTCCATAAGGAAGTAACAAATGCTAGAGAGTCTTCAGTCATAGCCATTAGAAGTGACCATGGAACTGAATTCGAAAATCAGTCATTTGAGAAATTTTGTAGTAAAAAGGGGATAACCCATAATTTTTCTGCACCTAGGACACCACAACAAAATGGAGTTGTGGAAAGGAAAAATAGGACTCTAGAGGAAATGGCTAGAACTATGTTATGTGAAAGTAACCTCCCTAAGTACTTTTGGGGAGAAGCCATTAATACTTCTTGCCATATATTAAATAGAGTTTTATTAAGACCCATCATAAAGAAAACACCTTATGAACTTTGGAAAAACAGAAAACCAAAGGTTAATTACTTTCATGTTTTTGGATGTAGGTGTTTTGTTCATAATAATGGGAAAGATAATCTAGGTAAATTTGACTCTAAATCGGATGAAGGAATATTCTTAGGTTACTCTACAACTAGTAAAGCCTATAGAGTCTTTAATAAAAGAACCTTAGTTATAGAAGAATCTATACATGTTGTATTTGATGACTCTAGTGACATCTCCTCTAGTAAGAAAGTTAATTTTGATGATGATGTTGAAATTCTTGAAGAAAAGATAGATGAGATGGCATTACAAGATGATAATCAAAAGTTGAGTGAAGGAGCATCATCAAGCCAAGAGGCTATTGTGGATCATGGGCTAACTAAAGCTTGGAGGTATGCTCACGGGCATCCTAAGGAACTAATTCTAGATGATCCATCTCAACCGGTTAGGACTAGAGCATCCCTTAGAAATTTAAATAACCATCTAGCTTTTGTCTCACACTTTGAGCCCAAACACATAGAAGAGGCCGAAAATGATGTAAATTGGATAAATGCAATGCAAGAAGAATTAAACCAATTTACTAGAAACAAGGTATGGAATCTAATAGAGAGACCTTCTGAATATCCTATTATAGGCACGAAATGGATTTATAAAAATAAACTTGATGAAAATGGAATTGTTATAAGGAATAAGGCTAGACTAGTAGCAAAGGGTTATAATCAAGAAGAAGGTATAGATTTTGATGAAACCTTTGCTCCTGTAGCTAGACTTGAGGCTATTAGACTATTATTAGCATATGCATGCTCTAAGGACTTCAAACTTTTTCAAATGGATGTAAAAAGTGCATTTTTAAATGGGTATATTAATGAGGAGGTATATGTAGAACAACCTCCTGGTTTTGAAAATCATCAATACCCTAATCATGTATATAAACTGAACAAAGCACTTTATGGTTTAAAACAAGCACCTAGAGCATGGTATGAGAGACTTAGCAAATTCCTATTAGAACATGAATTCTCTAGGGGAAATGTAGATACAACCCTATTTCTGAAAAAGCAAAACAAAGATATGTTATTAGTACAGATTTATGTTGATGATATCATTTTCGGTGCTACTAACAATCGCCTCTGCGAAGAATTTGCTGATTTGATGCAGAGTGAGTTTGAGATGAGCATGATGGGAGAGCTGAACTACTTCCTCGGGCTTCAAATCAAACAGTCTGAAGGAGGCATCTTCATCAATCAAGCCAAGTATATCAAGGAGATGCTCAAGAAGTTTGATATGGAGGGAAACAAGTCAATCAGCACCCCCATGAGCTCATCATGCAAATTAGATCAAGATGAATCAGGTAAATCTGTAGATCAAAAACTTTATAGAGGTATGATAGGATCCTTATTGTATCTTACTGCAAGTAGACCTGATATTATGTTTAGTGTTTGCATGTGTGCTAGATATCAGGCTAATCCTAAAGAATCACATCTAGCTGCAGTTAAGAGAATTTTTAAATACTTAATAGGAACTAAGAACATAGGGCTATGGTACTTTAAAGAATCTAGCCTAAACTTAATAGGATACACAGATTCAGACTTCGCTGGATGTAAGCTTGATAGAAAAAGTACCAGTGGGTCGTGTCAATTTCTAGGAGAAAATCTTATCTCATGGTTTAGCAAGAAACAAAACTCGGTTGCATTATCTACTGCTGAAGCTGAATATGTTGCAGCCGGGAGTTGTTGTGCTCAAATCTTGTGGATTAAACAACAATTAGAAGATTATGGCATTAAACAAGATAAAATTCCCATTAATTGTGATAATACAAGTGCCATTAATCTAACTAAAAATCCAATTCAACATTCAAGAACTAAACACATTGAGATAAGACATCACTTCATAAGAGATCATGTATTGAATGGTGATGTGACACTCCAATTTGTTTGTACTGATAATCAATTAGCAGACATTTTTACAAAACCCCTAAGTGAAGAGAGGTTTAGTGTGCTTAGGAGGGGATTAGGAGTGATTGATCCATCCTAGTGGTGGTTTCCACTAGATTCATTGATTTTGATGACTAGATTGTGGTTAAAATAGAGTTTCTTTTCAATAATCATCAAATTAGATCATACTTTAGTGTTTTTCCCTCATTTGGCACGATTATAGCATGATTTTTAGGTGCGTGCCAAGGTTAGAGACGACTCAAGTAAGTTTCAGAGTCGGCTCCTAAGGGGGAGTCGACTCGCGCATTTGCGGGAGTCGACTCGCAAAGATGGCAGCAGAGGGGGAGTCGACTCGCATATAGTCGGGAGTCGACTCGAAGTCTACAGGCGCATAAGGAGAGTCGACTCGCGCATATTCTGGAGTCGACTCGAGGTCGAGTCGACTCGCGACTCAGTGGAGTCGACTCGCAGTCGGGATCCGACTTTTTAACCCTAGATTTGTCGTTTCGAAAACACTTTTCTCTCAAGCCGCCACTGTTCAAAAGCCCTAGAGCCGACTCCTAGGTCGTCCCCGATCGTCTCCAACCCCTTTTCCGTCGATCTTTCACCGGTTCTTAGGTTTTTCATCCCTTCCTAGGTCGCCCCCGATCGGTCCCAAGCCTCCTCCGTCGACCTTTCTCCGTCCTTTAGGTTTTTCATTCCGTCTAGGTCTTAATGCCGCGTAAGACCGTTGTCCGGAAGAGGTCCCGACCCGAGGCCGGTCCCGAGCGGCGCTCCAAGGCGCGGCACGATCCCGCGAGGCAACCACCTCCGGCTCGTTCCCCGCCTAGGGCGGTTCCCGCGAGGCCATTGGCCGGGAAGGCCGTCACCACCAGGAGATATGTCGATTTCGACTATCTCTCCCGAGAAGGGTTCACCATAGGTGATAGGCTTAGGGCACAGGGATTAGAGTACTTCCTCACTTTAGATCTCCCCACTTACCCTGGCCTTGTTAGAGAGTTCTATGGTACCGTCCATCGGGAAGATGGGGGTATCGAGGGCACAGTAGCCGGTGTCCCTCTGTTTGTTACGGAGGATCTTATTGCCCACATCCTCCACCTTCCATTAGTAGGGGTGGCTCCCACACACCCTGAGGACAGGGTTGAGGCCCTTACGGCCGTTCTAGGGCATCCACCCCAGTCACCTCTAGACGAGGTTTCTGCTAGCTCACTTCCGATTGAGGTGAGAATCCTTTTAAGTATACTATCTAGGTCCATCTTCCCTAAGACAGGGAGATTTGATTTTGTAAATGAGAGAGACCTAGCTCTTATGTTTTATATTCTTCAGGACACCCCGATCAACTTCCCCAAACTCATCTATAGGTATATGTGTGAGCCCTTAGATAGACCTAGGCTCACCCTCCCATACGGCATGATATTCACCCTTCTGTTTAGGGAGTACGAGATTCCCATTCCTGAGGGGGAGCCCTTTCGCGCATTGCGATGGACTGATCGCATGCGTGCAGGGACCCTACACAGGATGGGGTTTCGGAAGAGAGAGGGGATCTGGGTTAGGAAGTCGTCCCTCACCTCACAGACCACCAGACCTTCCCCCAGTCCTGAGCCCGATTCAGACTACCCAGACCTTCCAGACCATCCAGATCTTCCATCCACTCCTGCTCCTACCACCTCCGCCGGACCCTCCTCCTCAGCTCCACCCACTCAGCCTATGGAGGTCCGGATCTCGTCTGAGCAGCTCCGGGAGCTGCGGCAGGAGATAGTCCGAGATCTGCTCCAGGAGCTCCGGGGTGCGGTGCCTACTCCCTCTCCTGCGCCCACATCTTCCGCATTGGTCCCTTCCCTGACAGCCGTGACAGACATGACGGCTGAGGTGCGGCAAGAGATATACAACATGAGGACCTTGATACAGGCCCAGTTCCACAGCATGAGTGAGGTCACGAGCACCACTCGACAGATGCGGGATGACATTGGCCGTGACATGTCCACCACCACCGCAGGGGCCGAGCGCTTGTCGAATGTGCTCATCGACAAGCTGGACGGACTGCAGAAGTCAGTACTCGAGCTGGATACGACACAGAGCAGGGCCATCCAGGCCATCATTCGCCAGCTAGAGAACGTGACCAATGCGGTCCAATCACTCGTGGAGCGCATGCCTCGAGGAGATACATCCTCGAGAGGAGGAGCTACATCCTCGAGAGGAGGAGTCACATCCTCGAGAGGAGGAGATACATCCTCGAGAGGAGGACCTACATCCTCGAGGAGACCGTAGCTACTTTTTGTATTTTGCTTTGACATGTATTGCTTTACGTTACTTATTGTATTCTGAAATGTACTTACATACAAATTAATACAATGAGTAGCCGCATTTTTCTTCAATAATGTGCCTTTTGATCTATGTTTGATTGTGTGTTCTGTTTACCTTCTTTTTGATATGATGACAAAAAGGGGGAGAAATATGTAAAAATATGTAAAAGGAAGAAAAATATGCATAAAATATGTAAAAGGAATCAATGGAAATCAATAAAAAGATAAACTCTTAAAACACACAAATTTGTTCTAAGTGGATTCGGTACCCCGAGGCTCATTATCTCTCTTTTGGGGCTCCTAATGGAGTAATCTCCAGAATCTATTCAAGGGATATTCGGAGATTAGCTGAATCCTACTCAAGAACAAATTGACAAATTTTCCCTCTAAAAACCAAAATTTCAGTTCAAAAACTTCAAAGCATTAAAAAGGAAATTCAAAGAATCAAAACAAAGTAGAATGCATATCTTGAGGGGGAGAATCTGAATTTTAATCAAGCAAAATCATTAATGACATATAAGCCAAACAATTGATTGTATAATATGAAGGCTTATATAATTCCAAATGAAAGGGGGAGCTTTAACTCCGAAATTTATTGTTTCACTCCTTTCAAGCTTGGATAAATTGAATTACCAGACATTTGAATTCATTTATGGATTTTATTTCATTGTTTATTGTGCAATTCACTTTACATATACTCAGTGTTTTGTCATCATCAAAAAGGGGGAGATTGTGGAGTGATTGATTAAAACCCTATTTGATTTTGATGAGATCAAAGCAATTGAGTATATTTCTTGTTTACTAATGAATTCAATTAAGTGTTTCAGTGAAAATCTTGTCTAAGTGTCTCAAGACTTGGTTCATAATTTTTGGATAAGTTAAGAAGACAGCTTGAACCAAAGTCTGAGACTCGAGTCGACTCCAGAGTATCACGAGTCGACTCCAAGCGTATCAAGTTCACTGGCACGGGCTCGAGTCGACTCCAGATCTGTACGAGCCGACTCCGACTGAGAACAGACAGAAGAACAGAAAGCTTCAACTCAGAACCTGTCAACGAGTCGACTCCCAAAGTGCGCGAGTCGACTCCGATGTTCACCGAGTCGACTCGAGGATAGTAAGAGTCAACTCCAAGAGGAACACAAAGAAAAAGTCAGAGAGCAGTTTTCGGGTCTGAGATTCGAGTCGACTCCAGTGAAACGCGAGTCGACTCCGATGGATGGCAAGTCGACTCCAAAGAAGGTGAGAGTCGACTCTCAGAGGAACACAAGAAAAAGTCAGAGAGCAATTTTCGGACTCTGAGATTCGAGTCGACTCCCGCAATATGCGAGTCGACTCCAAGACTCCGCGACCATCAACAGACAGAAGACCAAGTTACTGCCTCTGAGATTCGAGTCGACTCCCAGACAGCTCGAGTCGACTCCAAGACAGCTTCACATCAAAAAGGCAGAAGACCAAGTTTCGGAAACTGAGAGCCGAGTCGACTCCGAGGAAGTTCGAGTCGACTCCAAGACTGGACGAGCCAAAAGACAGAGAATCGGGAGTTCGGGCTCTGAGATTCGAGTCGACTCCCAGGACAGTCGAGTCGACTCGAGTGGATCAAATTCAAAATTGGATCCACGGACTTCAGTGGATGAGCCGACTCCGAAATTGCTAAGTCAGCTCCAGAAGTTGGCGAGTCGACTCCAGGTCAAGACGAGTCGACTCCCAGTCGTGAAGGCAACTTTAATTCAAATCTGGAACAGTTGCCGAGTCGACTCCGGAAAAGCTTGAGTCGACTCCCGCTACAGCCGAGTCGACTCCTGATCGCGCGAGTCGACTCTAACCCACCAACGGACACATTGTCAGGCTGCGCAGAGTGTGCAGAACGGGCAGAAAAAGCTCTCTAACGGCTAGTTTCCGTGGGGGTTGGTTTAAATAGCCACAGAAGACTGTAGCAAGGTAGAGAAGAACCATTCCACTCCAACTAATCAAGCATTCAAGCTCTGCAACGTGTTCTTCAACGAAAAAGAGGAAGATCTGCATTTACTGCATCCACCTACATCTTCCCAGCAATTAAAGCCTTCTCCTCCTGCATTCAAGTCGACTACTCACTCAAGAGGAGACCAGAAGTTTAAGAAGCCATTCCTCTTCTCCAACCTAAAAGCGTTTGAGGCTTCTTAACTTCATTTATTGTTCATATTGTCTTTTATCTGCTTTTGAGAAGCTGTATTTTTCTGTTTCTTCTTTTTATTTACACATTGTATTTGCTTGGTTCAATCGGAGGATTGAATCAAGGAGATTGAGGTTGGTTGGTGAGCCGAGTGTAAAACCAACGTGTGTAAGGGTTCGATTGTGATCCCGAGAAAACAATCGGGGTGGTTCTAGTCGGTGAGCCTGGAAAAACCGACCGAGTTCGTTGTGAGCTCGTAAAACAACAAGTTTGGTTGTGAGCTTGGAAAACAACCGGCTGTAATCCAAGGGGGTTATAGTGAATTCCCAAGTGAGACTTGGAGAGTGGACGTAGGAGCAAGGGTTAGCTCCGAACCACTATAAAACTTGGTGTTTGTGATTGCGTGTCTCTATTCTTCTTCCTTTCATATCACTCACAGCACATAGTAATTAATTAAATAACTTACACTAGTTTTAATTACTTATCCACATCGTTTTAAATACCCAAATTATTTTAAAACCCAATTAACCCCCCCCCCTCTTGGGTTGTCTATCTGGGCAACACCTCCCAAAGCTCTGCCAAATAAGGCCTAACACATAATGTTCCAATCATATATAGTGATCCATCTAGTCGACACCTCACAGTAGGTTAGTTTATTTACTATCACTTGATGGGTAGTTCAAATTTACTTCTCAGACTGCTCTCAACCTTTCCAATTTAGTAATTGTTGAACTATTGTTGCCAAGAACACATTTTGAAAGCAAAATAAAAATAGAATATTTACCTCTCCTTCCGTCCTTGCAAGCTCTTCATCTGGGTCCTGTAATGGTTTTCGATGTACTGCTTTGCAGCAGCAACCTTCTGCTGAGTGGCGTTTGAAGGTGCATCATCAATTTGAGGTTTCTGCCCATTTTTCCTATCATCTGTCTCCTTATTTTTCATGGGCCGAAACTTCAGCTTATCCCCTTGTTTTTGGAATTTCTGCAACCAGCTCCTTATCCGATCCATCTCAATCACAACATCAACATCTATCTTTCTTGGGCTACAGTGAACACTTGATTTGCCTTATCACACTACAAACAGCACTTCAAACTGAATAAAAAACTGACAAAAGTAAAATTAAGATTAAGAAGTAAATAAAAGTAAATATAGATTAAAAAAGTTGACAACCACATAAATGGATAGGGAAAACTAAACGTATAAACAGAATTAAGTCATAAAGCGTCCGAACTTTGATATCAAAATTTTCTGGAAATTTTTATATTATAGACCGACACCAAACAAAAAGAAAATCTCAGAGAATATGAATCAAAAAAATACAAGGAAAGAAAAAGAAAGAAGTTAACCCATATCTGAGCATATGAAGATTGAATCCATTGCGAATGAAAAAGAAGAAAAACTCAATCTTGCAATAGAATTGGACGCTAGAATTAATAACCGACCATAGAAACTACATTATCACATAATCATGAATTCAGAAAACAGTTCAAAAGATGCTCCAACTTCACCATAAACACAAACCCCAAACAACAATCTTTACCTAAAATCCCAAATCTGCACCGAATTACGCACTCCTCGATAAAATGCAATAAAAACCCAAGTTTATCCCACTCCACAATTCTTAATCCAATTAAACCCCAGCAAGCAGAAGAAATCCAAGCACCAGTACGGGAAAAACCCCATCCCGCCACCGAATTCGTCCGCTAATATCTCGAAATGGATAGTGGAAGCGAATCTCACCTCGATCAAGAATCAAATCGCCGAAAAATCCGGTAAGCCAACCGTCGCTCTAACCTTCCGCTACTGAAATTTTAAGCGCCCTCTTCCAACATTCCCGTAAGAAATAATACAATTAAACGCGAAACGCCAGTAATTTATTTTTTTAAATTACCCAGCGAATCCACAATTCCAATGCTTATGTGGTGAGCTAGGCTACCCAATTATTTCTTGTATGTATGAACACTGCTAAGTAAAACTTTTATGTTGGACCAAGTCCACATATCAGTCCAACTGTTTCCCTCCTGTTTCTTTTTTATCTATTTTTGTGTGTGCTAGTTTGTCGTTAGATTGCTCCGCTACCGAGCTAGTCGATCTGATCCTGTCAATAATTTTTCCACCGCTGATAGAAATTAGTTAAGTTAGATTTTTTTTTTCTGTACTACAGCACTGTATACCAGCCTAGTACATAAGCAATGGTCAAAGATCTCAGCTAATTAGCCTATTTATTTAATTTTAGATAATTTTAATAAATGATCCATTTTCTATCTTTCTATTTTTTTAAAAAAAATTAATTTTTTTAGAATTTTTTGCTGATACATTTTGATTGTATGTTTGAGAGAACTTTATATATATATATATATATATAGTGAATGCACATATTTTTATATGAGTGTTTTTGCCTTTGATGTCAGTTAAATTTATTTAATGAGCACGCAAGATGGTATATACATGAAGCAAGGGATAAAGCATCTAAAATTTTTAAAATTAAATTATTTCAGCAAATATTCGCCCATCCTTCATGGTGCCCCCTTTTCCATCCTAGGATCACTTGAGAGCTTGGCTAATCAAAGTAGAGAATGGCCTGCTAAGCTTTATTGGGCAAGACTTAGAGATATGTATATGAGCATGCCACCGGCGTTGGGTTAGTATAAAGATATAAATCGAACGAAGGATAAAAAGTAGCATAGGTTCAGATGCTTGGACTTTCAAGGATCACTTTCACCACTATTATACTAGTGTTCGAAGGAGATAGAAATAGATAAAAGTGTAGTGTTGGGCTACGATATGGTTGTTTCATTAGGCTACGGTAGAAAAATAAGTTACACTTACTCGCAGGATAAATGATTAGGGTAAATATAAAAATAAACCGATGGAATTGATTATTGAAGGGTCCATATAGACTATAATTTCACTTATTTATACTAATACATAATAACCGCTCTTAAATCTAATAACTATTTACTCTGATAGTTGCTTCTCATGTCTGATGTCCATCTTTGATGCCTCTGGTAACTGTCGCTATCCGTCTTTCCGCTATACATAAATATGAACATTCTACAACTGTCAAGCTAATAGTCTTGCCTTATCATCCTTTAACTTATTTTGACATAGTTTGTATTGGCTGTCTTCGTTCATTTGAACTACAAAATAGTTTTCCATCCTTAGGGATCTAAGATTGGTAAATTTGCCTCAGTTTTCTATCAAACTGACTCAAGATTTTATCATTCAGCTTAGTTTTTCATCTTATGGTTGAATTCTATCTATTCGGCTTGGATCTCTATCCATGTGTAAGTTCACAGTTGAATTCTATCTAAACTTTGCAAGAGTTACACGATTCTTATTTATTTTGATTTGATCAACTTGATCTACATAGCATTTGCTTCTGATCGCCAGCTAAATTGTTTAGATATGGTGTAAACACCGAGTAAAAAAAAAGAGTAAAATTAAAAAAAAAAATTCTTTGACCTTGAATCTTATAGTAGCCTACTTGGCTACAACCTAATTTATGAATTATGTATAGATTAGGTTAAAAACTTTGCTATTGTTCGAAGATATTGGGGATGCATCTTTTGTACGAAAGAATGATTCACCTTCTTTTACATGAATCCACCATATAATTACCCACCACATAGACCTCAAAATGCTCCAAATGGTGATTCGTGTTGTTGACCCCCAAATGAATTTTGATGAATACAAAACACTAGAGTATAATTCCATTTATCTTAACAATTTATTTGGGAATTTCAGGTGATTAATTAATAATATTGTTAAGAAATGTCTAGGCAAGTTCCCATAATTTTTTAAGGATTTATTGAAGAATTTTTGAGTTGAAGAAAATAGATCAGAGACAGCCGAGACGTCTCCGGGTTGTCTCAGAGACGTCTCTGGCACAAACAGGAAGAACTGGCACATCTGGAGACGTCCCCGGCACCTGGCGAGGCGTCTCGCAGGGTCGGAGTCGACTCTCTCAGTAGCGGAGTCGACTCTCTCAGAGGCGGCAGAAAGGCCGAATTCAAATGGTGATTCGTGTGAAGGAAGGTTACCTAAACCACTATTGGAAGTGGTCATCTAAAATATAATGACACAGAAGCATGTAGGCGTGATCGCTCACATTTTCATCACTTCCACTTCCCTTCTTTGTATTCGGTCTCTGGGTAAACTCACCCCTCCACACTTGTTTCTTTTGAAAAATGTCAAAATGAAAAATATAGAAGTATAGAAAGAAATCCATCTATCAATTAACAATTTTATGACAATACATCACTTACCAATTCTCTTGGATAGATCATGCATTAATCAATAGTAATCACAATTAGATCCATCCACGTGATGGTGGACACACCCCTCTTTCCTCTTTCCTTTTTCTTTAAAATAATAAGAAAAATGTTTAGTCCTTCCCAAATCATTCATGGTAGTTAAATGATTGGAATCACATGCTATATTTAAGGGAGAAAAAAAAAACATCACAAACCTCAGAAAGATGAGCATTGGAATCCTTTTATGTTGAATTGTTAAAGGATTGATAGTTAGTTTAGCATTGCTATTAGTAAATGAAGTGAGGCTTCACCCTTATTGCAAGCAGATCATATGCTACTGATTGACTATGGCCTATTTGTAATGGGTCCATGTACCCTTTTTATATCATTACATGATATATAGCATAGACTTGTGTTTTGGTGCTTACCCTAATGGTAAGCCACATTGGCTTAGCAATACAAGGATCTAGATTTGAGTCTTACATGGTATATGTTCAAGTCTTTGAGCCTTGTGTATCATAGTATGGATGGATCTCCCTCCCTTTCTCACAAAAAGATATATCGCATATTTTTAAAAATTAAGTAAATATAATAAATATTATTTTCAAGATTCAAACCCAAAAATATTTATAAGAAAATATTACCAAATTTCTAACAATATTCCTTAATAAATTATTTAATTAATGATATTTTTTCATTCAAACCATTTATTGCCTGCCTATCAATATGGGCTATTTCAAATATTAAATATATTTACATTAGTTAATAGATATTTTTAAATTAATTATATATTCATATATATATATATATATTTATTATTATAAATAAATTTTAGAATACTTTTAGTATATTAATAAATATATTATTAATAATAAATAATATATAATTCATATATCTATGAAATTTAGTATTTTGATTAATACATTTATTAGTATATTATAATTAATATTAATTATTCATAAAAAATTTCAATACATATATATAATATTAATTATATATTCTAAATCAATATGACATTAATTAAAATATGATATTTAATAATAAATGCATACTATTTTTCATATTTATTTAATAAATATTAATATAATATATTAGTATATTTATAATTATAATATTCTATTAGTGGCATTTTTGTGAATAAATGATAATTTTAGATTACCTCTACTTGATAATTTAACATAGAAAACGAGATACCAAACTTCTAGTAGTATTTATTTAACCTTCTTTATAGGCCTATTTGTTTGGGAGTAACCTGACATGAAAAAATAAATTCTATATTAGATTACCATATTTGGTATAATAAATAAATAAACAATATGGTAAAATAAATGATGGATCTCATATCTATTTTTTTAAGAGAGAAAATAAAATGAATATCACCAAGAGATGGTATTTATTTTTCCACACTTAATTACTAAATAAGTGTAATCTAAAATTATTATTTCTTGATAAAAATATCCTCACTTATATTATACTAATTTAAATTGATTATATTAAATAATTAATATCAATTTTATTAATATATTATATTACTATTATATTAGTATATTATAATTATATTAATAATATTTGTAAATAGTATATTTAATATATTTATTAATAAATATTAATTATCAATAAATAATAAATATTTATTGATTATCAATAAATAATAAATATTTATTGATTATCAATAAATATGACATAAAATTTATTAATAATTAATATATTTATTTATACACCAAAATTTTTGTTATGTCATGTAAATATATTTTAATATTCAAAATAGCCAATATTGATAGTATTTATATAAGTAGGCCATAAGTGGCCAACAAATGGACTGAACAAAATATTATTGCTTGAATTATTTATTTAAGAGCATTATTAAAAATTTAGTTATATTTTTATATAAGATTATCTCCAACCAAATATAGTAATCTTTTTCCATTTTTATTTTCTAATGTAATTTTTCCTCCAATCAAATATGATAAAATTTACATTTTTCTATAATCATTTTTTAAGATAAATGATTTTTAGAAATCATCAGATTACCCCATAATCTAACATATACCCAAATCACATAAACCCTATCAATAAAATAGGTGTGGGATTCACCATTTATTTTACCATCTCTCTCATCTTCTTTTCATACCAAATATGGTAATCTGACATAGAATTCTTTTCTCATACCAAATTACCTCCAACCAAATGAATCCTAAGAAATCAAGTAGTCCTACAAATACCTCCAAAGGTTCTTTTTTTTTTATAAACTTAACAATTCATTGCTGAAATCAAAAATATAGACTTGGATAACTATAAGAATCATTTGCATTGCAGGAAGAGAAGGAGAAAACTATGAACAATAGAAAAATAGAGAAATGTCTTATGTTTGATTGGAGTTTTTAAAGAAGAGAGATAAAAAAGTAACATTTCTATGGAAATAAGATTTTCACATTTTATGAAAAAAATCATGCGGGATATGAAAAAGTGACTTTCTCACAAGTTGGGATTTGGGGCATTTTTTTCCAAAAATATTTTTAAGCTTTTAAATAGAATAGTAAAGGGTATATCAGGTATTCGACATAATTTTTCTAGAAAAATAGATGCTTAATTAAACATAAGCCACTCTCGAATTATCACTTTTCTATGATCAACCAAGCATGCAAAATTTACTTTTCGAGGCATCATATTCCCAAGCATCACATTTCCAAGAAAAGTATTTCAGTAATGAAAAAAATTTCTATAATAACCTAATTCTTTTTGTGGGCTGACTCGAAGAGGCCAAGCCCCAACCAATCGCACGTCTAGCTCAGCCATGAGCTTGTGGGCCGGTCCAAAGAGGCCCGACCCAGGCGTTGGGTTCAGAGTGTGATAGAAGTAGTATTAGAGCTTAGGTTTAAGAGTATTGAGAATTATGAAAAAATTAGAATCAGAACATAGGTTTAAGATTACTGGGGATTGTGACAAAAATGTATCATAGCTTAAGGTTATGATCACTCAGGATATAACAAAAGTAGCAGAAATAAATTCAATGCTTAGGTGTAAGGTCACTAGGCATTGTGATAAAATGTATGTATTGGATTTGGTATACGATGAATACAGAAGGACTGGATGATTTGTCTTTAATTATGATAAGAGAGGTTTGATCTATGGTAAGTATAGGAAGGTTAACCATGGTATACCGTATTAAGTATGTTATTCCATGCTATGTTTATTTGTTCATATATTGTTTAAATGACTTGAAAGTTCAAACTTGATATGGGTGTAGATATGATACCACTTTTAACTTTGCTACTAATTATTAAAGTAGAATTTGTGCATGGATCTTTCATAGTATTGGAGTGAGCTAAGAAAGATTGTTCATAATATTAGAAAAAGAATGTTCTTTGATGTTAAATCTATATATGGAATATATTTGGAATTGAAAGTTTCAAACACTACAAGTCGGTGTATTTCTATTGGAGGATTTAATTTTATATTTAAGGCCATAGAGTAGGCATATTGGTGGAAAATTCAAGTTATTTAAATTTTTATGTTAGGATTGGGCTACTAGATTTTTCTTATAATTGTTGGAGACTATTAGATGGGTTAATTTAAACTCAAGTCTAGGTTTATGATTTAAGCAAAAATCTTTTGTCATTGTTGATAAAGCCACTAGTAAAATGTTATATTGAGTAGAGATGCTTACATGAGTTATCACATATAGTATTGCTGATAGATATTAGAAATCTTGGTGAAGAAAATTTTGGAGGTTAATAGAGTTAATTCTACTCATAATGATATTTGCTCAGATACTCCTAACCCATTAAATTTGGAGTAAATCCTTTTGAAAGAAAAATCAATCTAGATTGTCTAATCAAATTGCTAAGGAATTCAAGGTTAACCCACTTTAAATTAAACCTAGATATTTTAGATTTTAAAAAGGTTGTGGAGATCATGCAGTGACCATAAACTTGACTAATGACTGAGGGTTGGTCATGGTTAGTAGTACACTCTACATAAATTAAGGATAAAGAGATTTAGAGTTTCTGCTCTAGTTCTACTATTTGAAATTTGGATTTTCTTCATCCTAGTGCAAAGAGATATTTTGATCATAAATTATTTAGCAGCCTTAGAATATTTGATGAGTTAGATTAGAGTGCTAGCGAAAGTGTGGTGGTTTACGTTATTTTGAAACTAATTAGAAATATTAATTCTTTGATATAAAAGGTATTATGATAGAAGACCTGAGTTAGGAAAGGAGAATATCGTGATTCTTTGGCTACTAAAGGTAGCTATGCAATTTTCACTAATAGGTTCTTTTATTGTTGACAACTCTTGAGAGAATTTTTTAGTCAGCTCAAAACTTAGCGTTAATGGATTGATGGATCTATGGTTAAGCTTAGGCCTGAAATGTTTTAACATAGATCTTCGTTTTCTAACTCTAATATGGTTATTTTATCAATTTGAAGAGGTTTGAGGTTTTCTAGAATAAAAATTTAATTATTAAATCATGGGTGAAGTTAAGAGAAGAAAGAGGATTATAGATTATGAAGAGCATTTGATGCTAAAGCTTTCTCCTATTTCTATTAAGCCAATTATGATTCTTGTGTGGAACTATTTAAGAGCAATTAATTTTTTGGGCAAAGAATTATGGCATTTAAATCTAAGGTTGCGAGGTTGACATTCTTTTGAAAGAGATCAAAAGAACCTGCTATGTATTGTAGATGGAAAGGATCAAGTTTTAAGATGCCATGACTTTGTATGTCATAATTCATTATGTCAAAATCTTGTGAGTAGGCACTCCGAGAGGGAGACTATTTGAGAGCTCAAGGATGACATAATGGTTGAGTACTTTCAAAATTAAGTCTCAAATAAGTTAATTTCGAAAAAAAAATTATTTTAGAGGGGGAGAATGTAATAACCTAGTTTTTTTGGGCTTGTGGGCTGGCCTGAAGAGGCCAGACCTAGCCCAACCGTGCACAGTGGCACGATCTGGATGGAGGAGAGACTCTGATGGGAGTTTTCTTCCTCCCTCGATTTTGACAAAGTCGGAGACTCTTCGAGAGCAATCCGAGTTTGACTAAAACTCTAGGATCTTGTCTATTTAACTCCATTCCTCCTCCTTTGATTTTCACCACTAGAATCGCCGAGAATTGCCGCTAATTTTGAGTTTTGTTTTCAAGTTTTTCCCTTGATTCTTCACTAGGAAGAGTCGCTGGAATGCTCACCGGATCGAGGTAACTGTTCCTCACCTTCTTCCTCCTTGTTTTCCAGTTCGGTAGTTTCTGTCGCCATGGATTTGGGTCGGCGAGTTGCCAAATTTGTTTGGGACAGGGTATCCCCTGTTCTCTATTTTTTTCTTGGTTTTTGCCGATCATCGTCAGCCATCGTCGTCCTTGGTAGTCTCTTGGTCGCACGGCAAGCAATTAGCCGCCCACCTGTTCCTCATTCTTTCTTCTTTCATGTTTCCTTCCATTCGACTTATCTCAGTTGTCGTTTCCTTTCATTTGACTGACCTCAGTTGCCATTGACATCACTGGGGCGGCCGTCATTATTGGGACTGGGCCGCCTGGCGGCGGTCACCCTTTAGTATGAGAAGAGGAAAGGGATAGACAGACTCTCCCTTATTTTGGAAAAGAAGAGAGAGCTCTCTCTCTTCTTTCTCTCTCCTCTCTCTTCTTCTCTCTCTCCTCTCTTCTCTCTCTTTCTCTCTCATCTCTCTCTCTTGATTTTTTTTCTTTGTTTCTCTCTCTTTGCATAATTCTATGGATCTAGCAGGAGGGTCCCAAATGTTTCTATTGTGGATCCGGGTCGATCCAAGTAGAGGGTCCTGGACTAGTGTCGCTGCGACTAGCCGTCGCGCTAGTTTTACTTCGACCATTGCCGAGCATCGCTGGACTCTATCATCATAAGTCTTTACTATACCATGGTCTGATTCTTCTTTCATAAGTTGATTGGTTGGATTGGCCAGAGTAGATTGACCTGGTCATGATGGGCAGAGTGATTTTGGTATGTTCGGTCCTCAGCTCAATTCTGATATATCTACTCTCCAAAACCATCATGCCGCTTGCACCACTGCGGACAATGGAGCGACTCTTTAGGACTTTTATCTAGAGCCATTGGGGAGAAGGGAGAGGTGTGCATCTACTTGTCTGGGAGGTGATCTGTCTGCCGATGGGTGGTGGTGGCCTTAGGATCCATTCCTTGTTGGAGCAGCTGGAGGACTTGCAATCAGACATGCAGCCAAGTTCCTTCTCGAGATCGACAGCTTGTGGGGATCCTTGATGAGGGCCAAGTATGGGGAATTGACTGGAGCACATGCCTTCCACACCGGTTGTCGTAGCTCTTTCATCTGAAGAGAGATCTGCACTGGAGGCCCGGGGATCCTAAAGTCGATCATGTGGGAGGTTGGAGATGGACGAGCGATTGATATCCTTAAGGAAAACTAGTTGACGTTGCGGCCGCTGAGTGGGTGGCCCACATTTCTTGACCCAGAGTGGCGGGTTGGGCATAGGGTTGTTGACCTTATCATCCTAGGTGAGCGGAGGTGGGACGTGGATCTTATTCGCGACACTTTCTGGAAAGCATTGGCCGAGAGGGTTTTGGCTCTATCGATCCCCACCGAGGAGAGGGCAAATAGGAGAGTCTGGAGAAGTTCTAGGAGACCAAGGCTGGGCGCTCGAGAGCTCCAAGGCCTGGTGGCGAGGGCCCCGATGTGGCAGATAAAGGGGGCCTGGATCTTGAGGCTGCGCATCCATCCTTGAGCTGCTATGTTCTTATAGAAGGTGGCTTGAGGATGCTTACCTACTAGGGGTGTCCTAACGAGTAGAGGGGTGAGGGTCTCCAATGCATGTGGACCTGTCCAGTGACGAAGGAGACCATCTGCCATGCCCTCTTTGGCTGTCCGTGGGTGGCTCAGATTTCGTGGTACGCAGGGAACTTCCTCAACGTCTGGTGGGGTAAATTCTCATTGAAGTGTTTTCTCACTTGCCTAAGGACGTCTACGAGGAGGTCAGACATGGTGGATTGGGAGGGGGGGTCGATCTACCATACTTGTCTAGATAGGAACGCCCAGATCTTCGAGGACAAGTGGTTACATCCAAGGGTGGCGGCGGCTAGAGCCTTGCTTCATGCATTGGAGGTCATCAGTAGTGCACCATCATGGTCCGCTGAGATGGCTAGGGACATCGGGGTCTCTCATCCAGCTGAGACAGCGACCAGATTTATATTTATTTCTTGGGAGCTCCCATCCCCTAGTTTTCTTAAGGTGAATTTTGATGGCAGTATTGTGGAGCAGGGTGAGAGGAGAGTTGTTGGCTTTGTTATCAAAAACCACCACTCAAGATTTGCAACAACTGGTGGGCGACGGATCCACGGCACCTCGACCATTGGAGCAGAGCTGCGGGCAGCATGGGAGGGTGTCGTCTATGCGAGGCGTACTCTAAGTGCGGAGTATATTTACTTGGAGGGTGACTCGACCTCTTTGATCAAAGGGATCAGTGCCCGTCATATCGTGACAGACGGGCTGTCTCTGATCCATGACATACGGAGGATGACCAAGGACTGTAGTGCTTTCAGAGCCGCACATGTTTACCGGGAGGCAAACACAACCGCTGACTGCGTAGCCTCCTACGCGGAGCATCATTCTGAAGGCTTTGAACCAGGTGGACGTTTCCTACCTGTATAGCATGCTTTTTTTTTTTTTTTTCAAACTTTGTTGGCTGTACTCTAATCATCACCTCAGCTTTCATCAGTTTTTGGCAAGAGGTTTTTGCTATACTCCGTATATTTGTCTGCACCTGTCCTGGATATAAGGTTTATTGCAAAGGTCCGCAAGTTTGACATTATGCTGTGATATTGATATCTTTTCATGCAGGGGCTACGAACTCTTGTGAATGACTCATGATGCATACTCTTTGTTGTCAGGTTATGAACTTTAGTTATCTTAGTTGCTATAGCTTAGTAAGGCGGTTCTCCTGTTAGTTGTTTTGTATAACATGGGCGTGGCTAAGACCTGATTGTAATACTTCATTAGCAACCGTTTCCAGACACTTTGCAGGCTAGGATGGAATGTATTAAACTTTGACCCTAGTTTTCTTGCATAAGTATGAATTGATATATTCTAAGTACCAGTAATATCATATCAAGTTTATCTTTCAAGTTTCTTTAATCTCATATTATCATCTCAAATATATTCTTATTTCAGTAACTACTAAAATCAAGTCCCAAAATGATGCTTAATCTTTCATTAACTGTATTTTTGTGATGTTTAAACTAGCATCTGAGATCTTAGGATGCCTTGGACCTTTTTTTTTTTTTTTATGCGGCGGCGGTGAGCTGTACACTCGGCCTCTGCAAAGTGGGTCCCACGCAGTACAGGATCCAACTCAGACCACCCCAAGATCCCGAAAAAATTGGCGGATGGCGACTGGTGAAAGCGACGGCCGCGACGGGACGCTTCAGATAGCGAACTCCCTATGAGACGTCGTGCTGACACGTCACCTTATCAAAAATTTAAAATATCTCTATAATAATACTAATTAGAATTTTCTATTACAAGATCTAAAATATAGTCAGGGTACATAGAAGAAGGGATTCTAACACTTTTGAGCATAAGAAAAAAAACGTAGAGACAGCACATAAGGTGAGACCTATTTACGTTACAAGTGAAAAAATCAGATTTAGTAAGAAAAAGAATATCTAATTAATATAATCTAGACTCTAAAATTTAGTAAGAATTTTCAATAGAGAAGAGAGGGAGATATTTTTTGAGTGAAGAAATCAATGTGAGATATAATCGTTAAAATAATTAAGTATGAGTCATTGTGTGATTCAAGTATTTTTAGAATTTAGGCTCCTATTAAGTTATCCCAAATCAAAGATTTTTAGCAGCATATATATTCTACACATGGGTTGCAACGGGTTATTTCTAAATTGTGTGATTTCACTTAAGCAACTAATGTTTTGAATAACAACTATTATAATAGTGTTATAATAGAAAATAAAGGATAATAATAAAAATAATACCGTTATTTTGGAAACAAATAAAAAATATTATTTTATTTTATGCTGTACAATCTTTTAGGGAACTTAAACAAAAATTTGGCTTTTCAAACGGGACATCATTTTACTTAAAAAAGTACAGATAAAAGTAATGGCCATCTTTTTATTATCATAATAGATTGTCACGATACCAAACAATGTATTACAGCAATCACCATCTTTTCTCATATTATTATATGTATAGTGTACCTTAAAGCGTTTGAAACTATTACAACAGTGTTGTCATAATATTATAACCTTTCTAAAAACCTCAATCCGAACCATCATGCCTATTGTATTCTCATGGGCAAGGACCCTAAAATATGCAACTTGGCAGTCAGTACCATGGCACCAGGCTTCATCTATAGTATTTTAATTAGAATGCCCATTCGTCCCCTATTGGTCCAAGCTCTTCGCTGCCACCACAGACCTCAAAAAAAAATTCCAATTTTTTTTCTCTAATTTATCAGATTGAATCATGGAGTGGGGCAAATCAGGGAATCCAAGGCAATTAGTAATTGTGAGGGCCAGCGACCCCACCGTGGGCTGGTGGGCCAATCCCAATGTGGCCAGCCCATCTAGAGACTCCAGTGGAGTCTTCGAAAAGAAGATGGTTGTGAGCGCTTGTAGAGGCGGTTATAACTGCCTAGCATCCACGATCACAGCCACTCCTCCACCCTTTTCCGAATAGAGTTATAAATACCCACAGATCCCTCATGGAGGGGCTCCATCACTTCCCTCATCGGAGGAGGCATCCCGAGCTCAACATCGTCGCCCACAGCTCATTTCCAGAGCTAGGTGAGTCTTTTGATCACTCCATCCCTTCCATTTCATATTCCGATCTATCTGGATAAGTGATCAAAACAATAAAAAATAAAGAAATTAATGAGAATAAAAAAGGAAGGAAGAAGAGGAAGAGGAGGAGGAGGAAAGGAAGGGGAAGAGCTTACTTGAGGTCCTTGGTCGTGGATCCGGCATGGTGTGCTCGGTCACAGCCATGGCCGCAGTCGTCGATAGCCAGTGGTCTTTCCCCATTCCTTTGGTCACGGCAAGCTTGGTTGCAGCCATGGCCGCATCGATGGCCACGACCGTGAGTTATTCTTCCTTCCACAATGGAAACGCGAAGGCTCCGCCAGCTCTTGGCCGGAGGCCCCTTCCTCTCGAGAGGGTGGTTCTGACCCCCATGCCCATTGAAGAGGGAGGTGGGGATGAGGAGAAGAAGTGAGGCTGGCCGCTACAAGCTGGGCCTAAATACAAATGGGACCAGTAATTGAATCAAGTCAAGGGCTTGTTCCAGAATTTAACTAAGTTTAGACCTGAACACAAATGAGCCCAGTAACTGAATCAGGCCCAAAATTTAATTAAACTTCGGGTCTGAATGTAATTGGGCCCAGATTTGAACCAGAAGGCAATTGGGTCTAAACTAGAAGTTGAAATTGGCTCAGACCTGAACCAGAGACTGAATTAGACCTGAATTAGAGGTTGAATCAGGTCTGAACCAGAAATTGAACCAGCCCTGAACTAGAAGGCAATTGGGTCTAAACCAGAAGTTGAAATTGGCTCAGACCGAAATCAGAAGTTGAACCAAATCTGAACTAGAAATTTAATCAAATCCAAACAAGAAATTAGATTAGACCTGAACCAGAAAATAATTGGGTCTAAACCAGAAATTGAAATTGGCTCAGACCTGAACCAGAAGTTGAACCAGACTTGAACCAAAAATTGAATCAAATTCGAATCAAAAATTAGATTAGATCTAAACCACAAATGAAATTGGGACATAGGCCTTAACCAGAAATTGAATTAGGCAATGAACCTGATAATGAAATTGAGTCCTATAGATTGGTTGTAAATGATTTTAATTAAGAAAAGGTTATAAATAAATAAAAATTGAATGTGCAAGTGACATGTAATTTAATGACATTGCTAAGTATTGGAGCATTGGTATTTAAGCATAAGATTTGGTGAGCGAATTAAGGTAAGTGACCCTGACATAATATCTTATGTTTTGTCAAATACATGAGACTATTTGATTATGAAATTATATATGACTATTTATAATTTCACAAAATTAGAATCAAGCATGTGTTAGCAAATATTGCATGATTTTAACCAGATGACATTCATCATGACTATGATGCTATGTACATAAATTATGATGATATAGAGGTTGCACGAAAATTAAAGTTTTCAGCATGATCATGAATTTTATACATTATGAGGCCATTATTCACTTTTCAATGTATCTATAAAATAAGATTTATGAAAAGCATGATATATTTTTAAGAACTCTCAGATTGCTATATAAGACCTCCGCCAGTAGGTAACAGTAACTCGGCATACGACCCATGCCAGTGGGTAATAATAACTTGGCATAAGACCTCCGCCAGTGGGTAATAGTAACTCGACATAAGATCCTGCCAACGGATAAAAGTAGTTGGTAAAGGCTTTGCCGTGGGAATAAGAGCGGTCATAGCTGCACTACTATCTGAGAGTATGGATTTCAAAGCATAAAATAATGGCAAAGTTTTTATGATGCATAACCATATTTAAGAAATTGCATGATTGGACATGCATTGTTTTATGATGGTTTGATTATATGTTGTATAAAATGCTTATTTTGTTATAACTGTTAATCTCTTAAAATAGTGCATTGGCATGCAAAACATTATGCTTGATCTGGTAAGATTGTGCATGATTACATACTGAACTTTTATAGCTCACACCAATCATTTATGTCCTTATAGATAAATAGGACTGCTAGGAGCAAGGAGCTTGACTCACTCCAAAGTTTGGGATACACTGAATATAATTGTACAAATTTCTAGAAGCTCTGTATTGCTTCTTATTGTTCAAACATTTTATGACATTCATAAATAATATAGTTCATTTGGATCTAAAATTTTATGTGGCTGCATGCTATTGTGTTCTATTTGGACTACATCTCTCAAACCATATGGAAGAAAAATCTAAAAAACATACAACAAGTAGACAACTCATAGATCTACTTTTCATCCTCATGTGGCCTGTGCAGAAAAAATCATTTGAAGGGAAAAACAGAGGCTACAAATGGAATAATTGCAACAAATAACTTTTCATAACCAGCTTTAATATTTGGACTATATCTCTCAAACCACATGGAGAAAAAATTTGAAAGAAAGTATAGCAAGTAGACAACTCATAGATGTACTTTTCATCCAAAATCATTAAGATATATTCTATATAATTGGACCAGCCAAGCCATTCCCACATAACATGGTTTAAGCACCCTACTTTTTGCAGGTGTTTGAGAGATAAACATGTCACCATAGAAGGCTAGATTTTGGGGATGCTAAATAGAACGAAAAACTTTGCTTGAGCCTATTCAAAATTTAGATATGCATTGTCCAGACCCAGCATATTATATCCTTACTAGCTATTAGCCATCTATAGGTCATATGGCCTCTTGATGACTTACATTGTAGAAAGATCAGTGCTAGACTACAAATGTTTCATTAGAGGATGAGCGATTAGGTGTGCGTTTATGAGATAGATGTTTTAGATAGTGAGCTTTATGTTTGAAAAATGAAAGAGGAGCAAAGGAAATGCTAAGATAAGAAAGTATCGAGTGATAATGTGTAAAAACTTTCTGAAGGTTGAACTTTTAAAGGTGCTAGCTGGTTGATCTGATAAAGTTACTAGATATCGATAAGTGTAAATTGGTTCAAATATTGTTCTCACCCGATTTGAAATCGACTTTTCTATCATCCTAATTTTTTTAAATAAAAAAAAGAAAAACTCTCCATTCCAGGATACATAAATATAACTATAATAATTTGAACCTATTAAGTGGACCAAACCAAAAATTTTGCCGTTAACACCCAAGGAGAGGGGGGCATGTTATGACCCCACTCCCATCATGCTGCAACACCTCCTACCTGAGGAGTTAATGGCAGCATGGCCACTGCTCAGCCGAGCATGAACTCAAAGAGGGAGGGGCTTGGCTCCTCATCTATTTCTCCTCCTCCCCATTTACTACAGCCACGACCATAAAACCTCTAACCCCTCCCAACGCTCGCCTTCTGTTTACTCACCACTGGGAACCATCGCAACTGTCACCATCTTCTTTTCCTCCCTCTCTCTTCTCTCGCTTTGTCCTCTCAAAAAAGATTGCTAGTCATTGACAGTCATCAAATCGGGCCACAGACCGCCATCATTCGGTTTTCCTCCTCACCTCTATTTCTCCTCTCCATGATCAAGTACATCTGCTGCCTCCTTTGGTAAGCCAACACCAAGCCCAACTCTTTCTCTCCCTTCTTCTCACTCTTTCTCTCTCTCTCAGTCCCTCTCTTCCTCCCCCTTTGAATTTCAATGAGGATGGCACAAGTATTGTCCTTTGTCTCTGCCTCTGCCTCCCCTGATCCACCCACATGGTGGCCATGGCTAGGTCATAGGCTGGTGGCCAAGGACCCCAACCACTCCCCTCCTCCCTCTCCTCTCTTTCCCCCTCTCTCTCCTCCCTCTCCTCCTTTTCTCTCTCTTTGTCTCACTCTCTTTTCTCTCCCTCTAACCCTTTCACTACAACCAACGGTGATGACCATGATGTAGGCGAGTACCGCACAGACTGTACCACCATGCCTTCCTCCCCTCTTCTTTCTCCACTCTCATGCTCTATCCCTCCCTCTCTCTGTTGCTCTAGGGATGGCATAGAGTCACCCCTATTTTTCTCTCCATTGTGGCAAGGGCCCTCCACCTCTCCATCTCTAGCTCTCTATCGCCCTCTCTCTCTTGCTATCTTACTCTTTCTCTCTCTCTGTTCATCTCTCTCCCCCCTCTCTCTATCTCGACACATGTCTCAACTTGTGTTGAGCCTTGACCCTCGCCCTTTTTTCTTATAAATCAGGGCACGTGGGACCAAGATTTGTGAAGGGTACCCATTTTGAGGAGAAAATCCTCTACCAAAAATTAAGCACTAATCCTGACAAAAAAGAATTTCTTCTTAAAGGATTGAGAGGATAGGAGGGGTCCCTAGGTGATAGGCTAGACTCGGTAATGTGAAACAAGATTTAAATTCTACCGTCTTGAGATAGAAGCTGTGGAGTGATTGATCATAACCCTATTTGATTTTGATGAGATCAAAGCATTTGAGTATATCTTATGCTTACTAATGAATTCAATCTAGTGTTTCAGTGAAAATCTTATAAATTTATGGTTAAGTGCGTCTAGACTTGGTTCAAGATATTTTGGATAAGTTAAGAAGTCAAGTTGAACCAAAGTCTGAGACTCGAGTCGACTCCGGGATATTACGAGTCGACTCCAAGCGCATCAGAAGCACTGGCACAGGCTCGAGTCGACTCCGGAACATTACGAGTCGACTCCGACTGAGAACAGACAGATGAACAGAAAGACTCAATTCAAAACCTGTCAACGAGTCGACTCCTGAAGAGCGCGAGTCGACTCCGAAGCTTGCCGAGTCGACTCTGGAGTAGTATGAGTCGACTCCAGGGAGTTACAGACAAAAAGTCAGAGAGCAATTTTCGACTCCGAGAGCCGAGTCGACTCCTGAGGAACGCGAGTCGACTCCGATGGTTGGCAGGTCGACTCCAAAGAAAGCTAGAGTCGACTCTCAGTGTTATACTAGGCAAAAGTCAGAGAGCAGTTTTCGGACACTGAGATCCGAGTCGACTCCCGCAATGCCCAAGTCGACTCCGAGACAGCGCGACCCCAAAAAGACAGAAGACCGAATTGTTGTCTCTGAGACGCGAGTCGACTTCAAGACAGCTCGAGTCGACTCCAAGGCAGCGCTACACCAAAAAGACAGAAGGCTGTGTTTCGAAAACTGAGAGCCGAGTCGACTCCGGAACAGCTCGAGTCGACTCCAAGACTGGACGAGCCAAAAGATAGAAGATCGGGAGTTCGGGCTCTGAGCGCCGAGTCGACTCCCAGTATTTTCGAGTCGACTCGAGTGGGCCAAGTTGAAGAATAGCTCTGTGGATTTCATGGGATGAGCCGACTCCAAAAATGCCAGGTCAGCTCCAGGTTTTGGCGAGTCGACTCCGGGTTAAGTCGAGTCGACTCCCAGTCGAGAAGCTCACTTTAATTCAAATCCGGAACAGTTGCCGAGCCGACTCCAGAAAAGCATGAGTCGACTCCCGCTACAGCCGAGTCGACTCCAGATCGCGCGAGTCGACTCCGACCCCAATGGACACATTGTCAGGATGTGCAGAGTGTGCAGAACGGCTAGTAAAGTGAGTCTAACGGCTAGTTTCCGTGGGGAATGACTTAAATAGCCACAGAGGACTGTAGCAAAGGAGAGAAGCAACATTCCACTCAAAGAAAATAAGAATCCTTCATCTGCAAACGATTTTTCAACGGAAAAGAAGGAAGAGCACCATTAACGCTATTCAACCGACTCTTCCCAGCATTAAAGAAGTCTCCTCCAGCCTTCAAGTCTTCCAGACATTCAAGAGGAGACAGAAAGTTCAAGAAGCCCTTCTCTACTCCAACTCAAACGTGTTTGAGGGCTCTAAACTTCTCTCTTAGTCATATCGCTGTATATCTGCTTTTTAGAAGCTCTATTTTTTTATTTGTCTTTGTTCTTTCCATTTGGTCTTTACTTGATTCAATCAGGGAATTGAATCAAGGGTGTATAGGTTTGTTGGTGAGCCTAGGTTGAAACCAACGGTGTAAGGGTTCGATTGTGATCCCGGGAAAACAATCGGGGTGGTTCTAGTCGGTGAGCCTGGAAAAACCGACCGAGTTCGTTGTGACCTCGTAAAACAACAAGTTTGGTTGTGAGCTTGTAAAATAACCGGCTGTAATCCGAGGGGTTATAGTGAATTTCCAAGTAAGACTTGGGGAGTGGACGTAGGAGCAAGGGTTAGCTCCGAACCAGTATAAAATCCTTGTGTTTGTGATTGTCTTGTTATTTGCACTTTCTTTTCATTCACTGCTCACAACATCTAATTAATTAACCTGCAAAAAGATTTAATTAGTTATCCACAAACGTTTTAATTGCAAAATTAGTGTAAAACCCAATTCACCCCCCCTCTTGGGTTGTCTATCTGGGCAACAAGTGGTATCAGAGCCTGAACTCTTTTTACCCAAAGAGCAAAAGATCAAAATGACAACCCCATTTGGATCTTCCCACATTGAGGGCCAGTCTACCCAAAGACTCCCATTCTTTAATGGATCCGACTACTCATATTGGAAGGCTAGGATGAGAATATTTATCCAAGCCCAAGACTATGAGATGTGGACCATTATATTAAATGGACCATACATCCCATCCATCTATATAGAGGGTGTCACTGTACCCAAACTTGAAAAAGATTGGGATGACAATGACTTTAGGAAGGCACAACTCAATGCCAAAGCAATGAATGTGCTTTACTGTGCATTAGATAGAAATGAATTCAATAGAGTCTCTACTTGCAATTCTGCAAAAGAGATTTGGGATAGACTTGAAGTGACCCATGAGGGCACGAATCAAGTCAAAGAATCCAAAATAAATATATTAGTTCATAAGTACGAGTTATTTAAGATGGATTCTAATGAAACAATCACTTGCATGTTCACTAGGTTTACTGACATTGTCAATGGCCTAAAAAGCCTTGGCAAAAATTATACTAACAGTGAACTTGTCAGGAAGATTCTTCGCTGTCTACCAAGGTCATGGGAAGCCAAGGTGACGGCAATCCAAGAAGCCAAAGACTTGAACAAGCTTCCACTTGAGGAACTTCTTGGATCCCTAATGACGCACGAGCTCACAATGGAACAACACAGCGAAGAAGAGTCTTCTCACAAGAAAAAGGTAATAGTATTAAAATCTGTTTCTACTAACAAAGACTTATCTTGCAGTAGTAGCAGTGAAGAAGAAGACAATGAGGGAGATGATGATGAGGCTCTCCTTGTAAGGAAATTCAGAAGATTCATCAACCGAAAGAAGTCCTCACATCAAAGAAGAGGCCCCTCAAGTTCCTATCACAAGGATAAAGGTAAGGAAAGGGAAAATGAGGGGATTGGATGTTATGAGTGTAAGAAGCCAGGGCACTTCAGAGCTGAGTGTCCTTTGCTGAAGAAGGGGAGCAAGTACAAGAAGAAGAAAGTCCTCGTCTCCATCCTATCGGACTCCGACACATCATCATCATCATCGGATGGAGAACAAGAAGAAAAGGCCAATCTGTGTTTTATGGCTAACGACAATGAGGTAACATCCGCAACACATTTAGATTTTACTTTCGATGAACTATATGATGCCTTCAATGAACTAATGGACGAGTACAAGACAATAAACCTTAAAAATAAAGAATTAAAACTAACTAACCAAACTCACCTCCGGAAGTATGATACATTAGTTAAAGAAAAAGATATTATTATCAAAGAAAATTCAGAACTTAAGACAAGCAATCAAATCTTAATTCAAAAGAATAATACCTTAACTAAAGATAACGAAAGGCTGAACAAAGAAATAGTAGAACTTAAAAACAACAAACATATCTTAAAAGAGAGTCTCACAAAAGAATTAAATAATATGAAAACAGAAAAATAAAAATTGACACTCGAACTTGAAAAGTACAAGCCTATTGTAGAAAAATTTACATATAGCTCAAAAAAATTAGAGATGATACTTAATAGTCAACGAGCTGTATTCAATAGAGCAGGTTTAGGGTATAAACCTAAAAATAAGCAAAAACTCCTTAGTAACTTCTTTGTTAAAGCAGGAAAAAGTAAAACTAAAAAAATAACCTATTTTTGTTGTGGAACATTAGGACATAAAGCAAATGTATGTGATTATAGGAAAGGTAAAACTAAAAGAAAAATTAAAAGAATTTGGGTTCCAAAAGGAACCAACATTACTAACCATGAAGGACCCAAGAAAACTTGGGTACCTAAATGTATTTGATTTGCTTGTGTAGGAGTGTCTTGTAGCCAAGGTCGACAAAAATTGTTGGTATTTGGATAGTGGCTGCTCAAGACACATGACGGGTGACAAGGATCAATTCTTCACCCTTGAAGCTAAGAAGGGAGGTGCTGTGACTTTTGGAGACAACAACCAAGGTCACATCATTGGTATAGGTAAAGTACAAATTACCCCTTCAACCTTTATTGATAATGTTCGATATGTTGATGGTCTTAAGCATAATCTACTAAGCATTAGTCAATTGTGTGATAGAGGTTATGATGTTATGTTCAAACCATCACTATACATCATAACAAACTCAAATGACAATAGTTTAGTTTTTAAAGGAATAAGACGTGGGAATGTGTATGTTGTAGACCTTGAGGATCTTGCCAAACATAACCCATGTTTAGTTGTTAATGAAACTAAGGATAATGATGCTAGTTGGTTATGGCACCGTAAGTTAGGTCATGCAAGCATGGACACAATATCAAAACTAGTTAAAAGAGATTCCGTGATAGGTTTGCCAAAACTAAAGTTTGAAAAGAATAAAATATGTGAAGCATGTCAATTTGGCCAACAATCAAGGAACTCCTTTAAATCTATAAATTGTGTCTCTACCTCTAGACCTCTAGAACTACTACACATGGACCTGTTCGGACCAACTAGAACCACAAGTCTAGGTGGAAATAAATATGGGCTAGTTATTGTAGATGATTATTCTAGATACACTTGGGTCATGTTCTTAGCTCATAAGGATCAAGCATTTTCAGTTTTCAAGAAATTTCATAAAGAAGTAACAAATGCTAGAGATACTTCAGTCATAGCTATTAGAAGTGACCATGGAACCGAATTTGAAAATCATTTATTTGATGAGTTTTGTAGTAAAAAGGGGATAACTCATAACTTTTCTGTACCTAGGACACCACAACAAAATGGAGTTGTGGAAAGAAAAAATAGAACTCTAGAGAAAATGGTTAGAACCATGTTATGTGAAAGTAACCTTCCTAAGTACTTTTGGGGAGAAGCCATCAATACCTCTTGTCATATATTAAATAGAGTTTTATTGAGACCCATTATAAAGAAAACACCTTATGAACTTTGGAAAAACAGAAAACCAAAGGTAAATTATTTTCATGTCTTTGGATGTAGGTGTTTTGTTCATAATAATGGGAAAGATAATCTAGAAAAATTTGACTCTAAATCTGATGAGGGTATATTCTTAGGGTACTCTACAACTAGTAAAGCCTATAGAGTCTTTAATAAAAGAACCCTAGTTATAGAAGAATCCATACATGTTGTTTTTGATGATTCTAGTGATACCTCTTCTAGTAAGAGAGTTAATCTTGATGATGATGCTGAAATTCTTGAAGAAAAGATAGATGAGATGACGTTACAAGATGATAATCAAAAATTAATTGGAGATGCATCATCAAGCGAAGAGGCTATTGTGGATCATGGGCTGACTAAGGCGTGGAGGTTTGCTCACGGGCATCCTAAGGAATTAATTTTAGATGATCCATCTCAACCTGTTAGGACTAGAGCATCTCTTAGGAACTTAAATAATCATCTAGCTTTTGTCTCACATTTTGAGCCCAAACACATAGAAGAAGCTGAAAAAGATGTAAATTGGATAAATGCAATGCAAGAAGAATTAAATCAATTTACTAGAAACAAGGTATGGAATCTAGTTGAAAGACCTTCTGAATATTTAATCATAGGTACCAAATGGATATATAAAAACAAACTTGATGAAAATGGAAATGTAATAAGGAATAAGGCTAGACTAGTAGCAAAGGGGTATAATCAAGAAGAAGGTATAGATTTTGATGAAATCTTTGCACCTGTAGCTAGACTCGAGGCAATTAGATTATTATTAGCATTTGCATGCTCTAAGGATTTCAAATTATTTCAAATGGATGTAAAAAGTGCATTTTTAAATGGGTATATTAATGAGGAGGTGTATGTAGAACAACCTCCTGGTTTTGAAAATCATCAATACCCTAATCATGTGTATAAACTGAACAAAGCACTTTATGGTTTGAAACAAGCACCTAGAGCATGGTATGAGAGGCTTAGCAAATTCTTACTAGAACATGAGTTCTCTAGGGGAAATGTAGATACAACATTGTTTTTAAAGAAGAAAAACAAAGATATGTTATTAGTGCAGATTTATGTTGATGATATTATTTTCGGTGCTACTAACAATCGCCTCTGTGAAGAATTTGCTGACTTAATGCAGAGTGAGTTTGAGATGAGCATGATGGGAGAGCTGAACTATTTTCTCGGGCTTCAAATCAAACAATCTGAAGAAGGCATCTTCATCAATCAAGCCAAATACATCAAGGAGATGCTTAAGAAGTTTGATATGGAAGGAAACAAGTCAATCAGCACACCCATGAGCTCATCATGCAAATTAGATCAAGATGAATCAGGTAAATCTGTAGATCAAAAGTTATATAGAGGTATGATAGGATCTTTATTGTATCTCACTGCAAGTAGACCTGATATCATGTTTAGTGTTTGCATGTGTGCTAGATATCAGTCTAATCCTAAGGAATCTCATCTAATTGCAGTCAAGAGAATCTTTAAATACCTAATAGGAACAAAAAATATAGGTCTATGGTATTCTAAAGAATCTAGTCTGAACTAAATAGGATATACAGATTCAGACTTTGCTGGATGTAAACTTGATAGAAAAAGCACCAGCGGATCATGTCAATTCCTAGGAGAAAACTTAATCTCATGGTTTAGCAAGAAACAAAACTCGGTTGCATTATCTACTGCCGAAGTTGAATATGTTGCAGCCGGAAGTTGTTGTGCTCAAATCATGTGGATCAAACAACAATTGGAAGATTATGGCATTAAACAAGATAAAATTCCCATTAATTGTGATAATACAAGCGCCATTAATCTAACTAAAAATCCAATTCAGCATTCAAGAACTAAACATATTGAGATAAGACATCACTTCATAAGAGATCATGTAATGAATGGTGATGTGACACTTCAATTTGTTTGCACTGATGATCAATTAGCTGATATCTTCACAAAATCCTTGAGTGAAGAGAGATTTAGTGTGCTTAGGAGAGGATTAGGAGTGATTGATCCATCCTAGTGATATTCTCTTCTAGCTCATTGATTTTGATGATTAGATTGTGCAAAATATAGAGTTTCTTATCTATGATCATCAAAGTAGATCATAACTTAGTGATTTTCCCTCATTCGGCACGAAAATAGCATGATTTTTAGGTACGTGCCAGAGTTCGAGACGACTTAAGTAAGTTTCAGAGTCGGCTCGTAAGGGGGAGTCGACTCGCACATATACGGGAGTCGACTCGAGATCAATGGCAGCATAAGGGAGTCGACTCACATATAGTCGGGAGTCGACTCGAGGTCAATAGGTGCATAAGGGGAGTCGACTCGCGCATATTTTGGAGTCGACTTGAGGTCGAGTCGACTCGAGACTTACAGGAGTCGACTCGCGGTCGGAATCCGAGTTATTAACCCTAATCCAAGCGTTTAATCAATACTTCTATTCACCGCCGCCACTGTTCACAAACCCTAGAGCCGACTCCGACAACATCTCCGACCGTCCTTAGGGCTTTTTCGTCGACCTTCTTCCGTCCCTTAGGTGTTTTCCTCATCCCTAGGTCAACCATGCCCCGTAAGTCAGTTGTCCCGAGCCAGAAGAGGCCCCAACCCGCGACCGGTGCTGAGCGACGTTCCAAAGCTCGGAACGATCCCGTGAGGCCACAACCTCCGGCTCGTTCCCCGCCGAGGGCGGTTCCCTCGCGACCGTGCGCCGGGAAGGCGGTCTCCACCGAGAGATACGTCGACTTTGACTATCTCTCCCGGGAGGGCTTCACCATAGGGGAGAGGTTGAGGGCCCAGGGTTTAGAGTTCTTTTGTTCTTTAGATCTCCCCACATACCTAGGTCTAGTTAGGGAGTTTTATGGAACTGTGCGTAGGGAAAATGGTGGGATAGAGGGAACCGTAGCCGGTGTCCCATTATTTATTTCCGAGGATTTTATAGCTCAAATCCTCCACCTTCCCCAAGTAGGGGTATCTCCTACACACCCCGAGGATAGGACTGAGGCCCTTACGGCCATTTTAGGGAGTCCACCCCAGTCCCCCTTAGATGAGGTGTCCGCTAGCTCACTTTCTGTTGAGATGCGGCTCCTCCTGAGCATCATTTCTAGGTCATTGTTCCCTAAGACCGGCCGATTTGATTTTGTGTCTGAGAGGGACCTAGCCCTCATGTACTACATTCTCCAGGACACCCCTATCAACTTTCCCAAGATGATCTATAGATACTTATGTGAGCCACTAGATAGACCTAGGCTCACCCTCCCTTATGGGATGATGTACACACTTATTTTTAGGGAGTCCGAGATTCCTATTCTTGAGGGGGAACCCTCTCGCGCATTGCGATGGACAGATCTCATGCGTGAGGGAACCCTACACAGGATGGGGTTTCGTAAGGTAGAGGGAACTTGGGTCAGGAAACCATCTTCCTCCACACCTACTACCAGACATTCCCCCAGTTCAGATCCTGATTCAGACTTCCCTACCTTTCCCTCCACCTCAGCTCCCACCACCTCAGCCGGACCCTCCTCCTCAGCTCCACCTACTCAGCCCATGGAGGTTCAGATTTCTCCTGAGCAGCTCCGGGAGTTGCGGCAGGAGATTGTTAGAGATCTTCGGGACGACCTGCTGAGGGAGCTCCGAGGTCCAGCCTCTGCACCCTCCTCTGCGTTGGTTCCCTCCTTATCAGCCGTGACCGAGATGACGGCTCATCTGAGGGAGGAGATCTTCAACGTCAGGGGCCTGATACAAGCCCAGTTCTCCAACATGAGCGATGTCACGAGCAACACTCGGAAGATGCGCGATGACATCCGACACGATATGAGGACTACTAGTCAGGGGGCCGAGTGCTTGGCGAATGTGCTGATCGCCAAGCTGGACACACTTCAGGAGACTCTGACCGAGCTCTCCACGACACATAACAGGGCCACCTCGGCCATTATCTCCCAGCTAGGGAATGTTGTGGACGGGGTCGGTCTCCTCATGGAGCAAAACAGATTGAGAGGAGGAGCCACATCCTCGAGGAGACCCTAGCTGATTTTGTTTTATTTTGACATGTATTTTCTGCTTTACTTATTATATTCACAAATGTACTTACATATACATTAATACAATGAGTAGACAAATTCTCTTTAATATTGTGCAAATTGATCTCTGCTTGCTTGTGTGTTCTACTCACTTTCTTTTTGATACGATGACAAAAAGGGGGAGAATATATTTAATAGATATGTAAAAGGAAAAAGAAAATCAATAAAAAGGAAAACTTTTAAAACACACAATAATTTGTTCTAAGTGGATTCAATACCTCGAGGCTCATTATCTCTCTGTTGGGGCTCCTAATGGAGTAATCTCCAGAATCTATTCAAGGGATATTCGAAGATTAGTTGAATCCTACTCAAGAACAAAGTGACAGATTTTCCCTCTAAAAATCAAAAATTTAAGTTCAAAAGCTTTAATGCATTAAAAGAAAATTCAGAGAATCAAAACAAGTTGAATGCATATGTTGAGGGGGAGAATCTGAACTTTTAAGAAAGCAAAATCATTAAAGACATATAAGCCAAACAATTGATTGCATGACATGAAGGCTTATATAATTCCAAATGAAAGGGGGAGCTTTAACTCCAAAATTTATTGTTTCACACCTTTCAAGTTTGGATAAATTAAATAACCAGACACTTGAATTCATTTCAAAATTTTATCAATAAATTTCCTTGTGTGTTGCGCAATTCACTGTACATATACTCAATGTTTTGTCATCATCAAAAAGGGAGAGATTGTGGAGTGATTGATCATAACCCTATTTGATTTTGATGAGATCAAAGCATTTGAGTATATCTTATGCTTACTAATGAATTCAATCTAGTGTTTCAGTGAAAATCTTATAAATTTATTTTTAAGTGCGTCTAGACTTGGTTCAAGATATTTTGGATAAGTTAAGAAGTCAAGTTGAACCAAAGTCTGAGACTCGAGTCGACTCCGGAATATTACGAGTCGACTCCAAGCGTATCAGAAGCACTGGCACAGGCTCGAGTCGACTCCGGAACATTACGAATCGACTCCGACTGAGAACAGACAGATGAACAGAAAGACTCAATTCAAAATCTGTCAACGAGTCGACTCCTGAAGAGCGCGAGTCGACTCCGAAGCTTGCCGAGTCGACTCTGGAGTAGTATGAGTCGACTCCAGGGAATTACAGACAAAAAGTCAGAGAGCAATTTTCGACCCTGAGAGCCGAGTCGACTCCTGAGGAATGCGAGTCGACTCCGATGGTTGGCAGGTCGACTCCAAAGAAAGCTAGAGTCGACTCTCAGTGTTATACTAGGCAAAAGTCAGAGAGCAGTTTTCGGACACTGAGATCCGAGTCGACTCCCGCAATGCCCGAGTCGACTCCGAGACAGCGCGACCCCAAAAAGATAGAAGACCGAATTGTTGTCTCTGAGACGCGAGTCGACTCCAAGACAGCTCGAGTCGACTCCAAGGCAGCGCTACACCAAAAAGACAGAAGGCTGTGTTTCGGAAACTGAGAGCCGAGTCGACTCCAGAACAGCTCGAGTCGACTCCAAGACTGGACGAGCCAAAAGACAGAAGATCGAGAGTTCGAGCTCTGAGCGCCGAGTCGACTCTTAGTATTTCCGAGTCGACTCGAGTGGGCCAAGTTGAAGAATAGCTCTGTGGATTTCATGGGATGAGCCGACTCCAAAAATGCCAGGTCAGCTCCAGATTTTGGCGAGTCGACTCCGGGTTAAGTCGAGTCGACTCCCAGTCGAGAAGCTCACTTTAATTCAAATCCGGAACAGTTGCCGAGCCGACTCCAGAAAAGCATGAGTCGACTCCCGCTACAGCCGAGTCGACTCCAGATCGCGCGAGTCGACTCCGACCCCAACGGACACATTGTCAGGATGTGCAGAGTGTGTAGAACGGCTAGTAAAGTGAGTCTAACGGCTAGTTTCCGTGGGGAATGGCTTAAATAGCCACAGAGGACTGTAGCAAAGGAGAGAAGCAACATTCCACTCAAAGAAAACAAGAATCCTTCATCTGCAAACGATTTTTCAACGGAAAAGAAGGAAGAGCACCATTAACGCTATTCAACCGACTCTTTCCAGCATTAAAGAAGTCTCCTCCAGCCTTCAAGTCTTCCAGACATTCAAGAGAAGACAGAAAGTTCAAGAAGCCCTTCTCTACTCCAACTCAAACGTGTTTGAGGGCTCTAAACTTCTCTCTTAGTTATATCGCTGTATATCTGCTTTTTAGAAGCTCTATTTTTCTGTTTGTCTTTGTTCTTTCCATTTGGTCTTTACTTGATTCAATCAGGGGATTGAATCAAGGGTGTATAGGTTTGTTGGTGAGCCTAGGTTGAAACCAACGGTGTAAGGGTTCGATTGTGATCCCGGAAAAACAATCGGGGTGGTTCTAGTCGGTGAGCCTGAGAAAACCGACCGAGTTCGTTGTGACCTCGTAAAACAACAAGTTTGGTTGTGAGCTTGTAAAACAACCGGCTGTAATCCGAGGGGTTATAGTGAATTCCCAAGTGAGACTTGGGAAGTGGACGTAGGAGCAAGGGTTAGCTCCGAACCACTATAAAATCCTAGTGTTTGTGATTGTCTTGTTATTTGCACTTTCTTTTCATTCACTGCTCACAGCATCTAATTAATTAACCTGCAAAAAAAATTAATTAGTTATCCACAAACGTTTTAATTGCAAAATTAGTGTAAAACCCAATTCACCCCCCCTCTTGGGTTGTCTATCTGGGCAATAGAAGCAATTATTCTAGATCTAGAATTCACATCTTTAATTTGGAAGGATCCTAAGCTGTGGAACCCTGAGAGTTCCTAGACTTTGTAGATCTGGATGAATAACTACCTCTACCCTAGTCATTTTATCATGCATGCCATATGATGTAATTTAAAATTTATATTGCTTAGTTGTATACATAGCTTTGAAAAATAAAACAAATTTTAGAACTTCGAATCAGGCATGAGATACTTTACTTGGGCATGGAACTAAATTATGATGAATCAAAATACATATTGATTTGATTGAACATAATTTAAACTTATGAAACAAGTTGTCAGACTCTATTTATAAAGTTCATGGACTTTTTATTGATTGAGAAATCAGTTTGGAGTAGATATTATGTTGTCCCTCTTATCTGATTTTAATTCAGGCCTAGCTAATAGACATGATCATTAACCATCATATTTAGAAACTATATAGGTCCTTTTAGGCCAAGTCAGTCAAGGCTAATTGTTGACATGTTTTTATGTGACTTATAGCTAGTTTTTTTTCGAACCTAGTCAGTGAGAGCTAATCAATGGCACATTTTGTATTCAATAGCTAGTCTTTTCAAACTTTTTATATAGTTGTAAAAACAAAGAGAGGGAGGATTTTCAAATGCCTTTGATTGTATGTTAGTAAACATGCTTTTGTGAAATTCCATCCTAAATTTGGCAAAATTACTTTCATTTAAAATTGATAATCATATTCTATGTAAATTAGAATTCTTATACATTATATGCTTGATCCAAGCAGCTTACTATGCTATCAGGTCACTTTTCATTGTTTATCTCTTTTTAGATGCTGAGGAGTAGCTTGCACAAGGTCAAGGGTAGTGTGTTGGAGAGTTAGGATCGAAGTGGTTTCATATAGATTTACCAACAATTATGGCATAATTGTGGTGTATGAACTTGGAAATATATATAATATGATGTCTCTAGTCTACTTTAATTCAATCTCATGAAGTTTGATGTTAGAATTTGATATTGATGATAGAAATGCCTTATGTTATACCAGTGCCTGCTAAATTAATATAAAATTACTGTATGTTTTTTCGGGCAAGCCTTGCATGTCCTATAAGGGTCAACCCTATGGTGCATGCAGTCATCTGTCCTGTGCCCAGTCGTTCAAGTGGGTCGAGAGCATGACAATAACTATTGATAAAAATCAAAATTTATAAGAAAGTTTTGCTATTATGTTTATGATTTTGCCTAAGAAACATATGATCAACCATAGGTTCATATTTCCATTCCTTGCCACGTAGGTATAACTATTGGCAAAGACCCAAATTTATTGGAAAGTATGCTATGTTTGCATGTTTTGCCTCAGGAACATATGATCACAATAGTAGATTGGTAGTTTTAAACTCATAAGAAATGCATACTTTTCATGTAATTGGATAATAAAGCACAATCCTTGAAGATGTACCACTTGTGTCCTCTAATACCTAACAATGATAGTACGTAAGATGGTTTACTATTGATTCATCCACCGAGTCATGATGATTTTGATGATGATCACGAGTTGGTTAGGTAGTCTACAATATGACATTCTAGTAAACGGTTGACCCCTCTCTAAAGGCTTATTTTCTCTCCCACAAGAAAAGCATAGGAGGTTTCCCAGTTGTGTTTTTATATTCTTTTATGTTACATAATCTATCAAGACCATTACAAGAAAATAGAGTTTTAACGATGACTTTGTTAATGAAAAATAATATCTATTTTTAAAAATAATTTTATACTTAATAAAAAAATAATTGTATCTAAAAAATTATGTAGATCTATAGTGACAAATTGTGGTCTCTAAGAAATTTCTAGTTTGTTGAGGATTTTCTTTTGCCATGATAAATATTGTCTAGAGTCAAAAATATAAATTGCCGCTAAATATTTAGGGAGGATAACTTAGGAGGCTACCTTTTTTGATGTTAGTTCATTGCGGTAATTATTTAGTGGGAAATTTGTAGTGTCATGGTGGAAGTTGTTATTGTTATGAGAAATGAATTAGGTGCTCACTTCTTAGAATAGATTGTTTAAATCAAAAAGCCAATCTAGGTGAAGCTTATGTTTGAAATTTGATACATCTTTCACATGTTGCTTTTGTTATGATCATTAATATAGCTAAAGGCTAACATTGATATAGTGAAAGTAAGCTTCAAGAACCTAGGACAAGTAGCACTCTTGAACAAGGAAACTCAAAAGCCTACCTAGGATTCCTCGCTTCAAAACTTAAAAGAAAGTGTTGATAGGTTACTAGACAAATAATGGTGCTACCAAACCATTTCTACCCCAAAAAATATATGATTTGTGTTACATCATTGAATTCAATAAATCTTAAAATATTTTTATCTTTTATGCTCTTAGAAAGGTGCAAGTTTTGTTTGAAGGAAATCTCAAACTGAATGCCAATGTGTTCCTAATCTGGGTTGTAAGGTTGACCCTTTTTCTATGAAATATTTGGGTCTACCTTCGAGACCAAATAAGTTACATTAAAAAAAATTGAATGCCAATGATTATCGAGTGAAAAGAAGATTATCTGATTGGAAGGTCAATCTCTATCTATTGAGGATTTTCTGATTCTTATTCTATTTTGACTACCTTAACATTATGGTATTTCTATTTATTTCTGACACCTAAATGGGTGATTAAGAGATTGATGCTATCAGAAGATCTTTATGTGGAAGCGAATTAAGCATCGCAATGGTGGCTATTGCCTGGTTTGCTAGAAGATCATTTGTAAATCCAACCTTCAAGATGGATTGGGTGTTAAAGACCTTATAAATTTCAATTTGGTGTTAGTGAGAAATTGGTGACAATATTGCTCCATGGACACATCTTGTTATGCATTTATACTACAGAGAAAGATTTCCTTTTGGTTCTTATTCTTTTATTCCAAATTTTTTTGGTTTCTCAAATGGAACTATAAAAGCCAAGGAATCTTTCACTTCTAGTATTTCTTTCTCCCTTGGTTCTAGTGCTACAATTACATTCTAGAAGGATAGAGGATTAAATGTTGTTTCTCTTGCTAATGATTTTTCTAGGTTGTTTGAGATTACTCAAAACTCAAATATGGTTGGAGAGAAATGTGTAATTCTTATCCAACCAGAAGAAGGCCTTGATATACAAGTTGTCATCTACATCTCAATAATTATTCCATATTGGACTAAACTTTACATGGGATCCTCAAGATTTCCCCCCTTCGTGTATGAGCTAATTTCGACCCTCCTTCAAGTTTATTCACATGTGAGCTAATTTCAACCCCCCTTCCCCTTGTCTAATCTATTATTCTCTGATCAAGCTCCATGCACAACTATTTTTCTAAGTGCATCACATCTTACCTCTCCAACCCATGTGCCCACTCTCCAAGAGCCAAACTTTACCAGAATATATACCACTCAAGCCCAAGAGTACTACCACACTTCACTAAAATGTATTACAGCTCAAGCCTAAAAGCCACCCGCTCTCCAAGAGCTATGTTTCATTACACCCCTACATGTGTTTGCTCATCCAAAAAACTATACTTGAGCCCCAGGCTCAAGCCTAATGCCTTGCTCCATCAAGTTTAGTAGCCCACTTCCCAAGTACCATACTTTACCATGGTATATTACCACTCAAGTCCAAGAGTGCCACACTTCACCATAACATATTACCACTCAAGCTTAAGAGTCACCTGCTTTTCAAGAGTTACCTATTTCACCAAACCAATTCAACAAACCTTGACCAATATAATTTGATTCAACCAGCCTGCATATTACTATTCTTCATTAAAGCCACCAATTATGAAAGATGGCTTTATAACTCTTTGAGTTGCCCAGATTGTCAGCCATTAGTATTGATACCACTTGTAGGATAGGGAATTCAAGTCCAACCAAAAGAAGGCCTTGGTATACAAATTGGAAATTGATTCAACTTAAAAGCTTAAACTACTGAGTTTTGGGCTCAATCATCTATATCAATCCATCTATCTCTCACTAATTATGCCATATAGGAACTAAACCTCACATATGATCCTCAATAAATACTATTATCAGATCTTTTGGCTCTTGGCTAATGGTAATTTTTAAAGTTACCTTCTTTTAAAAGATCAACGGACTCTTCTCTTCTTCAAGATTTTGTTTAGCTCTTATCTATCTTGTAAGATAGTTCAATATCTTCCTCGCCAAAAGGGGTTATTTAGAGATGGTCATTATTAGGGTTTTTTCAATTAGCTCCTTGTATCTTTTTTTTAAAAAAGAAAATTTAGTTGAATTTTTTGTTGATGGCTTCCCTTGTATCTAGTTATCTGCTTCTCCTTTAAAGGTGAAAATTCATATTGTCCTTGTTACAAGGAATAAACTCCTTATTTCTGACATTTGCTTAAAAGCAATTGGTCGGCTTGCGATGTTTGTTTTTTATGTAGTTCTTTCCTAGGGTATGCATTTCATCTATTCTATAGCTACACTTTTGCTTGGTAGATTTGATGTTTTTTGCTCATTAACTTGGAATTTTGGGTGGCCAAATTTTTTATAGTCTACCTGGCCTAGTTGAAGAAGATCTCTTATTTACAATGACTACAGGAAATGATGGGATTATTTATTCTACCTATTTTGTATCTAGCAGGGAAGAACATACCAACATGATTTTTGGAGTGATGCTTTATTTGTGGTTGGAATCTCTTGCTTTTTCTAAATACGTCCATGTTAACACATGATGTTTTCGCTGATTGTATTTTGAACTTCATTTCAATATTCACGAAATGAATTGATGGGCCCAAAAAAAAATTACAACTATGGAAAGGAAAGACATCCTTTGTGTTGGAATAGGTTGTAGTTATAGTTTTGAGGACTAATCATTCCAAACATCAAGAAAAAGGTAGCTAAAAGTAGGGTCTGTCATCAATTGACCCAAGTAGTATGAGCTTGGCTTGGAATAACTTCAAACTAGACTTAGTTTGGATGTGATTGAGCTGATGTTTCATAAGCTAAAAGTTAATTTTTAGCTGATCTGAAATAAAAGACCAACATAATAAGGTTCAGTTAGATAAGGATCAAAACTGGTTAGTATATTATAATATACTATTTAGTATATAGTTGACTGGTTGATTTAATCCAAAAACCAACTTTTGGTTTGGTTAGCATAAAATCAATCATGAATCAAATTTGGGCTGAGCTCGATGAAAGCTTGATTTGACTTGAATTAAAAAAATTAATAAAGTTTATCAAACTGAACAAAACAAGCTCAAGTTTCACTCAGTCTGAAACTAAACTAAATTATACTTGATTAGTTCACAGACAAGCATATCTTTGTACGCAAACTTATGTTCAAACTGAGCTTGATCAGACCCAAAGTTGATTAAACTTAGCTCAATTTACACCCTTAGCCATAAAAATGTAATAGTTTAGGTTATGTTTAAGGATGTCATGGTCACACAATTTAAGCACTTGCCAAGAAACTTTCCTTTTATGTGTTTACTTTTGAAGGTGAGAACTTGTCTCGTTTTATTTTTAATACAATACTTACAATCAAGGTATTAACAACACCGTAATCCAATGATAACAAGCCTCCCTTGAAACTGCTATGGACAATTATAGCAGGCCATTACTATGAATTAGACAATTTGTTGTTGTTTTGCTTAACCTTTTTTAAATTCAAATTGTCCTAAATTTCTTTACAACTAAAGTTGCAAATAGGCCACATCAGATCGGGGCATATTGACACTAACCCTACCCAATTCCATCTTTAGTTTTTGATTTTGGACAAGGATCCAACTTGATCGGTTCTAGACTAGATTTGGCTTTGTAGTTTAGGTCAAACAAATATATATTATTTTATAAGTAAAATTTAATAATTCATAATTAAATATGAAATAATTAATTAAAAGTTTTTAATAAAACTAAAAAATAACTGGAACATAACTTGTTGCTTGCTCAGGGTCGGTCGGAATCACACACTGGAATTCCTCTATCGAAGGTTGCTGCACGGAAGTAAGTTGAGTAGATTGATCGAAAGAGTCAATCGGATACGATGGCAAATCAGTGGGTATCCAATTGGTGTTCAGTCAGGGGTATGTGATTGATTTAAAAGAAATGCACTGCAGGGACAGGTTATGAAATATCTGGACCGTTAGGGACAGGAAGAGATGAAGAAACTGATAGAAGTGGAATTCATCACCCCCATCCATTATCCGGATTGGTTGGCGAATGTAGTACCGGTTAGCGGGGGAAATGGAGGGAACAGGGTATGCATAGATTTCGGAGATTCGAACAAATTGGTTGGCACAAGTTTTCAAACTATTATTTTTAAAGATAAATATTACTTGAAAATATTATAATAAGAATCCTTCAAAACAAAATGAATGTTTAAATATAATTAAGTAAAAGTTGTGAGGAGAGATGGAGTTGTTGAGACGATCAAAGATAGATTAGTTAAATTAGGTTTATTCATCATATTGAAAAGACATTTAGTGTGAAAGAGAAGGGGTTTTATAAAACTCAAGCCGTAGGGTTGTGCTAGATCAAGTTTGAGTCTGATCAAGTCCGTATTTTGTTGACCCAAATTAGATCTAGATATTCTATAGATTGGGTTTGGTCAAGCCAGAAAATACAAAATCCAAACTCGGATCAACTGCCAAATTGGTCCAATTTTTAATTCACCAGCTCTATTTGGTTCGTATCATGGGTTAACCCAATCCATTTGGAACCTAGCAAAAATTGAGTATATCCAATGAAGTCCATATCACAAAGATCATATACATAAATTGCTTTAGAATTTCCCCCTTGTAGGCTGGTTATCTGAATCTTTAACTTAACTACTTGCATTTCCTATATTACTAATTATGTAATCCTCTTTTACATTCACGATTGATTAATTAATGAATGCCATTGATTATCATCATTCCTTTTTGGAGCTATAAAAACATAATTTCTTCGTTGAAGAGCTATAGAAAAGTTTATTACAATGTACCAAAAAAAAGGGGTTTCACAAAATTCCTTCAAAACAAAATTCTATTTAAAATCATTAGAATAAATCATCATATCTGATATATTTGATTGGAGGTAGAATAGCATCCTCTCCTTCAAAGGCGAGGACACTTAACCTGGTACGATCACCTCCTCATTTCGACATTTTAATTTGGAACTTCTAGTGTTCCTAGAAATGTTACCATTCTTAGTCTAGCTTCTCCAAGCATTTGAAAATTGTAAGGATTTAACAAAGCCAATCTCCTCGTAGGTGTTTTTTGTTTAATTCTTCTGCATTGATCAGTATTTAGAAAATTAAGGGAACAACCACTTGGAAGTGCTAATTCTATACATGGAAAACTCTTATATAAACAAAAACATTTACAGAAGGAATGTGACTATGAAGATCGCTAAGCTCGGAAAGATGCACCTTAATACCATCACATTATAAAGCTTCCAAATGCATCTCTTTCAACATGGAAGTTGCAAATAAAATGAATTTTATCTTTTCCGCACTGTCTTTGATTATTGACAAATATTTTTAAAAAATTTATATCAGAAGCATAGATTTAGAAGAAAAAATCTATATTTTTTATTTAATAAATCCATATGAATCATATGCCACAAGTAATCAGCGAGGTTAAGAATATGCATAAAGAATAAAGTACTTGAATGGATAAACATCACACAGGAGAAATGTTGCTATAAATGAATGTTGGTGAAGCTCTGGCGCCACTAAAGTTATCTGAAGATAATTTCATGAAAATGATTTGGAATGTTTAGGAACATGTAAGGCAGTCATAAATTTAGTCACTGTGGAAATTTAATGATTTGCTGCACAAGTCTCCATAACATCGAAAGACCATACAAACACTTAACTTATATGGCTTTCCCATGGCAGATGAAGCATGAAGCGTTCATATGAATCTTGACATACTTTATGTAGCATGGTTGTAGGAAAAATTGTGAGATGCTTCTTTAATTTCATATCCGCGAGTCCATAAGTCTTATCATGCATTTACAAGCACGCATGAATTTTTTTTGGCTTTCCGTATCTTAAAAGGAAATGAAGTATTCTGTTGTCCGCCAACAAGGATCAAGTAGAGGGGGACAAGAAATGACAGACTGCAGACTCAAAGCATGTATGCGTGCGAGCCACCCTTAACTAGCTCACTCCGTTTTAATGCCAATATTATCTATAGTATTGCAAAATAAGTCTCAATTTAGTTCACATATAGTCCATGTTTAAGGCATCAATAAAAACATATAGTTACATATTTGTGTTGATAGAAGATGATAAATGGAAAAAAAATAGGAGGAATCTTTTTTAAAAATAGGATGGAATTAAATGATACAAATTATGGATCTCTTAAAAGGCAGGGCAGTATTGAGAGAGCAAACTGTTTCGTTTCAGTTGTTTGACCCTCTCTCGGATTCAGAAAGCAACGAGAAAACCGCTGTCACAACAAAAACTTTTGCTATACACTTTGTAATGCCAACAGAAATAAATAGTGATTTTTTTGTGTGGTTGTGGTTGAATTAAGAAAGAAGGAGAGAGAGGGAAATAATCATTGTTTATGTAATAAACGATTGGCGAGAACCCAATTCATCAAAGAAAGAACCACAACTGATATTACTGTATCATTTTTTGTGTGTGAAGAAAAAGAATTCAGATCAGGTTCTACTACTTATAAGCACTCATATGCAACACCTTATTGGCTCTTATTACTCTAAAACAACTTTTAAAGGAAAAACAAAATAAGCTAGACAAATAAATTGCTATATCTAACAATTATTTGGGAGCTATTCAAAACTACAATCTTCCAACCTCATATTAATCCAAATAAAAACCAAAGAAACTAAAAAAACGTACACACACACATAAACAAAAAGATCAATGTGCAAACATCACTGCATCTACACACAAAAAGCAAGGGGCAAAAAGCGTCCAAACTTCATGCACAGAACATATGCATCTAAACGACCATAAACATGAGATACATTCAATGAGCTACATAGAATTGTCTGTTAAACATAGAGAAAAACAGCTAGTACGCCAACCTTCAGAGAGTGCACCACACGCGAAGATCACACTGACCTTCACATTATAACTAGAAAGGACTCTTACGTGCAAACAAAATACCTAATTAAGCACTGATAATGGTATCATACCGCTGCAAGAGCGAGCCTCTGCGACGGCCATGATCAGCTCATGGCGGCCACCAGTCTCCCCGGCCGGCATCGTGAGATGCGCATGGAGGTGGACTGGGTGTCCCCCACTGACCGAATTCAAGTCGGGCCGGGCAATGGCAGCAGCTGTCGCGGGGGCCGGCAGCGACAAGTCATGGCCCTGCTGCGGTGGAGATGCCCGCTTTCTTCTCTTTTTCTCATAGGCTATCCCCCTTGCCTTGGCCTGGCTGTCCCTGACCTCCCTGAGGTACAGACGGACAGCCCGGGACCCGAAGGGGTTGACCTCCGGCTGGCCACCATTCTCCTCAAAGGCCGCACGGAGGCGGCCGATGAGTGCATCGAGGCTGCCCCAGGCCTGCCGGAGGGGACATGGGCATGGGGCCGGGGGCTGTGGGTTGCCGAAGAATGGGCATCCGATGGTGTGCACCTTGGTCTTGCCGAACTGGTCTAGGTAGCGGAGGAACTCGAGCACATGGGCGCCGCTGCACCGGGAGAGTGTAAGCGGCGGGCGGTGGTTCAGGAGGTACTGGCCAAAAGTGTTCCAGTCACGGCGCTTCTGGGACTCATACCGGCTCGGCCGCCCGCCGTAGGGGGCAGCTGAATTGGCCGAGCTGCTGGTCCTGGAGATCGCTCCGGCGCACAACATACTTTGATGGTTTTCCTTAACTTGAGCACCGGTTGCTGTTGCTGCTGCTGCTGCTGCTGATGGAGGCTTCTGCTAACAATTCAGCAATCCAAGACTTTGGGTTTGGGGCTGGTCCCTCTGGTCAATGAGAAATGAAAATTTATTCAGTGCAACCTATATATACCAAGAGAAAAATTGAATTTATAATTTATTTCTTTTTAATAACGCTGAGATCAGTCAACTATATCCTGAGCTAGAAAATGGGCTTTTGCTTAGATTTAAAGAAATCAATTTGCAACAAGAAAACAGAGAGGCTTCCAGGCAGAAAAGCTAAAGAAACTAAAGAAAGAGGAGAAGGTCTTGGGTTCTGGGATATTTCAGCGTTCAAAACTTAGGGTTTCAGGTTTCTTTCTCTGATCTAAGAGATCTCTTTAAGTGCAACCTTCCAAATAAAAACTGGGCTTCCCTTAGCTCAGATTACCTACTTTATTCCAAGTAAAATGGTTTTCTTCCGAAGGACTTTGTGAGCGTCTCCATAAATAAAAAGAAAAAAAAAACATTTTTAAACACAAAAGCTAAAGGAAAAAAGCTCATCTGAATGGATCTAGGGAATTTAATTGTCAGCGACTACTAAAAAATAGGCTAGGCTTTCCGACCCCAAAATCTCTCCATAGTTTCCAAGCTGAGGTGGTCTTCTTTGGTGATCCGTATATATATCTATATATGAAGGAAGAAAGCAAGGCTTTTATGGTACTTACTTGATATCCATACATGGGACAGAAGAAAAGAAGATCAAATCATGAATCTCCAAAGCCCTTCCATTCTTTTGGGTGTAAATAGGAACTGGGTACAAATCAAACCAAACAAAGAGATTGGTCAGAATAGGATGGATAAGACCTTTCCTGGAGTGAGGAAGAAACGAGCGCAGAAAAGATGGGGAGATACGGAGATGGTGGGGAAAGGGAAGCGCAATAAAGAGCTGGTAAGTGCTGTAGACGATGTGGGATGAAGAAAGGCTCAAGGTATGAGGTCTTCAAAAGCTTCAAGTTTTTGGGGCTAAAGAGGATGTGGGTGCAAGTCTACAAGACAAGACCTAGAAGCAATAGGAGGGGCGAGGAGGGGAACCAAAAAGAGGTGGATAATGAAAGCAAAAACGGCATGGACTAAATAGAGGGAGAGAGTACCAAAGGAAAAAAAGAAAAAAAAAACGGAAGATAAAATATGTAAAAATCGAAAGAGATACGATAAATAAGAGGTTATATAATTCACTATGTATTTATTGCATCAAATGATAGAAAGAAACTTGAAAATTAAGTTGAAAAGAGTTAGAAGCGTAGGGAAGAATGAAAAGTAGAGTAAGAAAAAGGCCAAGGAGTTGGGAAGTGAAAGGACTGCTATGGACAGTATTTGATTGATTTTTTTGGGGGAGGTGAGCAGCGGAGAGGAGGGAAAAGAGAGCAGGGGAGAGGAAGGTGGGAGACAAAAGGGGGCCCCACCCGTGGGGGGGTGCGGGTTCTATCTTTCGCGACACGTAATGATTGATCTTCGTTCGCCACATCAGCCGTTGGATCATATCTCGCACATATATCAAAGCACTTCTAACCCTCTTCTTCGCCTGCTTGCACGGATTTCGTAGCGGCTATTGGACGATCCAACAGTGCATGGTGCAAAAAAAAGACGACTTTCACGCGAAAAAGTGTACGACTCGAACCCCCCTACGTGTGACGATTCGCTCCACGCACAACACAAAACGTCACTTCAGGATATTACGTCCTCTGCTTCCACGTTGCAGTTGCCTCATTTGCTCGGCCCACCTCATCCAAGTCTCCGGCTCCTTCTAATGCATCCATAATGCATTTGCTTAGCCTAAATTTTGTTCCTAATCATGCCCCTAAATAACAGCCATTAGCTGTTGTTACGATTAATTATTAGATATATAACATCTCCACTAAGTATAATTAGAAACAATGTTTAGATTTCATAATGGCCATATGTATGTTTCTGTCATACACCTAACTGGACATTCATATGTTATGATTACAATGAGGGAGTAATATAAAATACTGGCAAATGTCTCATTTTCTTTATTGTCCACATAGTTGCAATACACTAACATTCAGCATGTGCAACGAGGAGAATATTTTTTAATGGATGGAGTGTTTGTTTCTATTTTTACTCAAGGAGAAGTGCATTTTGTTATAATAGTAAAGACTTTTTATATTGATAATCTTACAAAATATATAAAAATGTTAATATGACGCATAAAAGTTGGACTTAGCTGTACTTGAGTGAATCTCCACTTAGATTCAATTACATCTATATTAGATAGGGATCCTAAATCAGTGATCTAAGCTTGTGAGCTACTATATATCTTTAAATTGCTTATAGACAAAAAATCATATAATTTGGAGATTCCTAACATATGCATCAAGTAATAAAAAAAAAAAATTAATGTTATTTAAATTGTTTAATTTTTTGACTACTTGATCCATAGGCTAAGACTCTAATTCTAAATCATATGACTTTTGGTATGTAAGTAATTTAAAGATAGTAGAATATATCATATAGCTCGGATTATTCATGTAGGACTCCTATCATCCAATTTACATTGAACTAGATCTGAGTAAAAATCTACTTGAGTGTAGCTAAGTCTGGCTCTAATATTATATTTTGAAAATAGACATCTTTATGATAGCTAATGTTGTAATGGTTCTTATTTTGTTGTAATAAAATACAAACATATGCTAGATTTAGCAAATAATCATTATTATTTGCAAGATAACTATAAACTCAAGGTGTGTTATGAAAGTGAATCCTAGGTTCTTCGGTGTTTAGCATGCTGAATTTTTTTTTTTTTTTGAAAACCATGGCTGAACCTGATCGGGTTGCCTACGTACCCCTTCATAAGGGGGATCAAGCCATACGTAGTTCTTTTTAAGTTTTAAAACGCAGCGAAAAACCAAATCAAACAATTTAATTCATGCATGCTTACAAGATCAAATCTAGAAATCAGCACCTTAACAACACATAGGATTATGCCGGAATCGTTTAAACAATTATGCTAAAACTTTTATGCATGATTAACTATCAGATCCGAAACTTAAGAACTCTATTCCAATTAATCTCCGAATATCCATCGAATGGATTCTGGAGATATCTCCGTGAGGAGCCCCAAAAGAGGGTAAAACCTCGGGGAATTGGACCTAGACCTTGACACCATAATAAATGATTAATGCTAGATTAATACCTTTTATTATGGATGAAAGTTGTAAATCTGATTCTTGACTTCGCAGCCACGCACACGAATGGCCTCTACGAGAAGTACACGCGAAGTCCTGAAGGATCTTCTTCCGCAACAGTGCTAGCAGCTGCAGAACACTTGAAAGCTGAAATCTGCCCGCCGGGATTCAATCAACTCTTGATCAATCGTCTTGAAGCAGATAGAGATGAGGTTTGTAAGGAAAGTAGAGGACTCAGATCTGATCTTGAATCTTCTAGATATTCACCCTGAAAACCCTATCTAAAATGGAGAAGAAGAGGAGGAGGAGGCGGGTGAGGAAGAAGGCTGCAATGGATGTGTTTTTGGTGCCCATGTTTGACCCCTTTTAATGGCCTCCGAATTTTCATTCAAAATTCGAAATTTATTTTCAAAAAACCTCTTTTAGTTGGCACATGCAAAGGAATAGGAACAACCCAAATCAGATCTCAACCAAATCTGATTTAAATTCAAATTTTAAACACATGTGCAAGAGGGAAGGAATTTGAAATCCATGCGGCAAGGTAAAACACTTCATAATTTCGAAATCACCTCTTGAAATTCGAATTTAATCCATTCAAAAACTCAGACGCCACCTTGGCTGATGGTTTGAGTGATTAAAATCATTTAACACATTGCTTAATGTTTGAATTTAAATTCAAATAACAAACAATGTCGCCATGTGTCAAGCAATGGGTCCATGTGCCATGCAATAATTTTGGTTTATTTAAAATTCATGAAATCCAATTCCATGTCACCAATAATTGCCACATCATCTGAGCCTAATCCCCTTGGGTTGCACCTAATCAAATTTGGTCAAACCCGAATTAAAACAAAGCAATTTGGTTGAACCCAATCTAATCAGGTCAGACCCTGATTGAGCTCAAATTGAATCCAATTCAATTTTGGCTCATGCAAACTCAATCAAATTGAATTATTACTTTGTGTTGGACCTAATTCAATTAGGTCAATCCCCAATTAAGAACAAATTAATTTAAAATTAATTTGATCAGCTTAAGTCCTTTTTGGTTCTGACCTAATCCAATCAGGTCAAAACCCTGATTGAGCCCAAACTTGAATCCAATTCAATTTGGCTCATCTTTAGCCCAATGACTCAATCAAATTGAGTTTATTAGTAATTTAATTACTAATTAATCCTTCAATAATTACTTTAATTATTTTATAAGATAATTTGCCAATCAAATTGACCAAATTACCCCTGAATGATTCTTAATCATTCATCAGCTTTCTTGATCAATCAGGAATCTTCTATGCGTGTGACCTCATAGGTTCGAACCTAAGCCGGTAGTATAGGAACAATCTTCTACACTAATCGATGTGACCATCTAGCAATGGTACCCGACGTCCGGATAGGTCGAATATATGCGAAGCAAATATTCTGGAACCCTGAACTATGGTTACTGTATAATTCAATCCCTTTGACTCCTAATGCCAGGATGACTTAGAGCTCACTGTCAACCCTATAATTAGTACATCCATTATGTGATTAACTTTAGATATCCCGTGACTCCTCACTGGGATTACCCTGGCCAAGGTTTTGCTAAATTAATCACAAGACATTATCTCCTGTTTTCAGGAGGGGTCAATTCCATCTTGACTCACAACTGACTACGCAAGTACTTGACTGCACCCAGTGACCTTCCGTCACTGAATTAGAAATTCAGGTAGTCCGGTACCAAAGTACAGTGAGTTGCTTGCTAGTCACAGGTTGCGGTCTCAGGTCAAAGGGCCAAACTTATACCCATATCCACTCGGAACATCTCTCGACAGTAGAGCGTTCCGGAATTGGTCACGTTTAGTGAAATGTACTTCTACACTTCACTTGTGTGGCATACCAGTGTCTCCACACTCCTTGGTTAAGAGGACAACCAACATATATGTCACACAACGACCTAATCTCGATAATGTTGTCGTCCTAGTAACAACATATCATTTCGTCGCAAACAAGTTTAAGGACTCAAAGATAAATCCTCCTTTATCATAACATAAGTCCTAAGGACTTCATCATATAAGAGTTCATTTGAAGATGAAATGATGAATAATGCCAAATAACACTTTATTAATTTGTCAATTCATTTACAAAATTCAATCATCAATATACTGACGATTGACATTTAGGATACAAATTCCAACAACTCCCACTTAGCCTAATGCCAATCGGCACAGTATCTAATACCCATCTTCGACTTGTGTTCGTCGAACTCTTTGATGCCGAGGACTTTGGTAAATGGGTCAGCCAGATTTTCTTTTGTGTCAATCTTCTGAAAATCAATATCACCTCGATCGATGATCTCTCGAACCAGGTGGTAGCGACGTAGAATATGCTTGGTCCGCTGATGTGCTTTGGGTTCTCTTGCTTGAGCTATGGCCCCAGTATTGTCACAAAATACAGGCACTGGACCATCAATGGAGGGTGTCACTCCAAGCTCGGTGATGAACTTCCGCAACCATACAGCTTCCTTGGCGGCATCAGATGCTGCGATATATTCTGCTTCACATGTAGAATCTGCCACTGTATGCTGCTTGGAACTCTTCCAGCAGATGGCCCCACCCTTAAGAGTGAAGATATATCCTGACACGCTCTTGCTATCATCTTGATCTGACTGAAAACTTGAATCAGTATATCCCTCAAGTTTTAAGTCAGAATCACCATAGACAAGCCACTGATCTTTAGTATTTCTCAAATACTTAAGGATGGTTTTTACAACCTTCCAGTGGTTGCTACCTGGATCAGACTGGTATCTGCTCACTACTCCTAGTGAGTATGCCACGTCTGGTCTAGTACATGTCATGGCATACATTATAGATCCCACTGCCGAAGCATATGGAATTCTATCCATACTCTCTCTTTCTTGAGGGGTTGTCGGACAATCCCTTTTAGAGAGGTTAATTCCATGGCCCATCGGAAGATAGCCTTTCTTGGAATTAATCATACTGAACCTCTTCAGTATAGTATCAATGTATGTGGATTGGGATAATCCAAGCAATCTTCTAGATCTATCTCTATGGATCTTCATCCCTAGGATGTAAGATGCTTCTCCCAAATCCTTCATGGCAAATTGAGATGATAGCCAAACCTTTATTCCTTGTAATGCAGGAATGTCATTCCCGATTAAAAGAATGTCATCCACATACAAAATAAGGAATATAATAACTGAACCATTTGCCCATTTATAAATGCAAGGTTCCTCTTCATTCTTAATGAAGCCATATGTTTTGATTACCTTATCAAAACGTATATTCCAACTCCGTGAAGCTTGCTTTAATCCATAAATGGATTTTTGAAGCTTGCACACTTTAGACTCATCTGCAGATGTAAAACCTTCAGGTTGTATCATATACACTTCCTCTTCTAAATCTCCATTTAGAAATGCGGTCTTTACATCCATTTGCCAGATTTCATAGTCTAAATGTGCTGCTATCGCAAGCACAATCCGAATGGACTTGAGCATTGCCACAGGAGAAAACGTCTCGTCATAGTCAATACCATAACGTTGACGATAACCCTTGGCAACCAGACGGGCTTTATAGGTCTCTACCTTTCCGTCTGCGCCCCGTTTCCTTTTGAATATCCACTTACACCCTATGGATTTAATTCCTTCGGGTGGGTCAACTAATGTCCAAACATCATTGACCTTCATGGATTCCATTTCGGATTGCATGGCTCCAAGCCATTTATCAGAGTCATACCTCTGCATTGCATCCATATATGTGATCGGATCCTCATCGTTTTCATCAAGTTCGATAGGATCCCCATCCCGGACCAAGAAACCGTAGTATCTGTCCGGCTGACGTGGTACTCTACCCGATCGCCTTAATGGTGCATCTAATATGGGTTCTGGATCTGATCTAATCAAATCCGACTCAACTGGTTCAGTAGATGGTGTCGGATCTTCTACATGTTGAACTTCTCTAAGCTCAACATTAGAGCTATTTGTTCCTTCACCAAGGAACTCCTTTTCTAAGAAAATTGCTCTATTGCTTACGAACAACTTTTGTTCTTCAGCAAAGTAGAAGTAATATCCTTTAGTTTCTTTAGGGTAACCAACAAAGAAACATTTGTCAGACTTGGGTTCAAGTTTGTCTGTCTTCAAACGTTTGACGTACGCCGGACACCCCCAAATCCTAAGGTGAGAGAGCATCGGCTTACGTCCAGTCCACATCTCATGTGGTGTTTTATTTACGGACTTACTTGGAACCTTATTTAGAATATAGCAGGCTGACTCAAGAGCATATCCCCAAAAGGATATGGGCAGATTAGCAAACCCCATCATGGATCGAACCATGTCTAACAGAGTTCGATTTCTCCTTTCTGACACACCATTATATTGTGGTGTACCAGGAGGAGTCCATTGGGAGAGAATCCCATTTTCTCCTAGATATGTCAAAAATTCACTGGAGAGGTATTCACCTCCTCGATCTGATCGAAGAGTTTTAATACACTTTCCAGTTTGTTTTTCTACTTCATTACGATATAATTTGAACATTTCAAATGATTCAGATTTATGTCTCATTAAATAGACATAACCATACCTAGAAAGGTCGTCTGTAAACGTAATGAAATATGAATACCCACCTCTAGCATCTGTGCTCATTGGCCCACATACATCAGAATGTACAAGGGTCAATAAATCACTGGCTCGTTCACCTTTTCCGGTAAAAGGTGATTTGGTCATTTTACCAAGAAGACATGATTCACAGGTTGTCAATGATTCACAATCATTAAAATCAAGGATTCCCTCTTTACTTAACCTGTTCATCCTGTTCTTGTTAATATGACCTAGCCTATGATGCCAAAGGTAGACATCCGTGACATTATCTATTCTAGGGCGCTTATTGGATTTATACATTACATGAACAGGCTGTGACAAAATGTAAATGCCATTACTCAGAATTCCATTCATTACAACAACACCATTCCAAATGACATTGCAATAATCCTTTTTTATTGATATTTCATAACCATTTTTGGCCAAAAGGCCTACAGAAATGATATTCAATAGAAAACTTGGACAATAGTGACAATCACTAAGGACATTTACATGAGAGCTGAATTTAAGTTTAAGAATTCCTAAAGCTAGAACTGGAACTGGTCTTCCATCTCCAACATTCAGGAACCTTTCTCCTTCTTCAAATCTCTTACTGACTTGTAGCCCCTGCAACAAATTGCAAATATTAAAAGGACTACCGGTATCCAATACCCAGGTCGCATTATCACAAATAGAAAAATTGCAAGGTGTTATCATATAAGTACCTTGATTGGCAACTGATTGCCCATTTTTCTTAGGCCGGTTCGGATCGAGGGATGCAATGTAAAGAGGACAGTTCCTCTTCCAATGTCCTTGCTTCTTGCAGAAGAAGCACTCCGCTTTTCTCTGATCAGCCTTTTTATTCTTTTTCTGACTAGGCTGAGCATGGTGCACCTGTTTCTTTTGGATTTTATTTTTCTTTTTTCCTTTCTTAAAGGAGCGACCCTTGGATGAACCTCCCACTAAGTTCACCGTCTTCTTAAGAAGTTGGTGATCATTCTCAAACGTTTGTAGTAACCCCAACAATTGGTGATAATTCACTACAGGTTTCGTCATACGAAAATGAGTGAGAAAAGGACGGTATGATCCAGGCAATGAGTTTAGTATGGCATCCTTCCCCAATTGATCATAAAGGGGAAAGCCAAGAGAGCTTAGACGCTCGATCAACTCAATCATGTACAGTACATGATCAGTTATCGAGGTCCCATCTTTCATTCGGGCGCTGAAGATGGCACAACTAGTTTTGTGCCTCTCAACGTCGTCAGGAACGCCGAATGATTCATTCAACACTTGAATGATATCTTCCGGCTGCGTATTCTCAAAACGCCTACTAAACTCATCACTCATTGCTGCCAACATGATGCATCGAACAGTGATCCGGTCACTGAGCCACTTCTGATAAGTGTCTCTGGCCGATCTTGATGCATTAGCAGCGGGCTGCTCAGGTGCTTGATCCGTTATCACATAAAGGATCCTCTCATGCTCTAGCACTATTTTCAGTTTCCTATGCCAATTATTGAAATTTGGACCAGTCAACTTGTCATTGTCCAACAATGAGCGAAGTGACAAATTAGTGGCCATTTCTGCATAAAAAGAAAATTTGGCTATTAGTATATGAATTGACTAAACTCAATAGACTTGGACTTTAGTCTAAAGGTATTCCCACTATTTTATACAAATTGGTAGCCTCTACCTCTAATTCGAAAAATTACTCCTAATTCTTTAGTGGGCACTAGAACCCAATAGATCACATATAGGCCCGAGTGTGGCTCGGCCAACCCATATGCACCTATTGGTAGGTTCTTAACCAATTGCTTCACCAAGCAACTTCTAGTGATGATTTTGCCCTAGGTTTTTCGGCAGGCGTGTGGCGCCTCCACCGAATACCCTAGTCAGGTCCAACCATTAAATGATAGGGTTAAGTCTAATCAACTAATAGACGACCAAGCCCGAGTGTGGCTCGGCTCACCTGACCGCCTATTGAAGGTACACTTAACTCATCATATATTGAATGACAATTCCAATGCTTGATAAGTACCAGGCGTGTGGCGCCTCCAATAATTATCAAAACATTGGACCCATTATCACCCAACTTAATGGAAGGCTATGACCTAGTTATCTCCATAACCATTTCATTTTAAGGACCTAATAATTTTAGAGGATTTCATAATTAGGATAGATGAGAAGATCCGATTAGTCTAATTTCTCCCACTGACTTCACCAAATCAGATTAGACTCAAACCGGTTAAGGAGACACCTAAATCAGTCATACTGATTTTCCTTAAGGCATGGGCTAACTCGAATCATTAAGTGATCCAATCAAAATGTGATTGACCATGTCGGCCAGGTAAGTGAGATCGGTGGAAGGGATATGCCATTAACTCGACAAAGACGAATCAGTGCGAGTAGCTCCCAATTAAAAACCACCGGTCAAAACTGCCAAACTTACCTTAGACACCGACTGGTTAATCAATTTCGATTTGATTACTCAAATGACTCGGGCTACACCTCTGAGCCTAAATCAAGTTCCATCTTGGTCTAATCAAAGACATGGAATTGATCAATCTACAACTATTGTATTTAACCTAGAGTTTTCTTGACCTAATCTAGTTACTACTTAATTAGATTTGATCAATTAACTCTAATTAGACCATGTTTGATTCTAACCTTAGGTCTAACCCAATCCTAAGAACTTGATTCAAGCTAACCCATATGCCCAAAGAATTATGCAATGTCAATTAATTGAGTTACAATTCTATTTCATAACACTTAATTCTCAATTAAGTTTAGACTTATGAAAGTTTTGATCATTGCATATTTCTTTTTAATTACATATTAATTACAATCTTTCAGTTCTTAAAACACATTTTCAGATCTGAGTTTTTGTAATTAATCACATGTAATCAGATTTAATTCATGTTTAAGTCATTATGTTTTATGTTCATGCATCACATATACATAACAACATGAATTAATACAAACAACATACATCTTATGTATTTGTTTTTTCACTTTTATTTTCAGATCTGATTTGTTCATTAAAATCAGAGATCATATGAATCATAAACTTTATTTAGATCTAATCTAAACAATATTATGATTTTAGATTTATTCATGTTACTAATCCTAACACAAACATGCATCATATGCATCCAAAATTTCAGATCTACTTAATCATGCATAATCAGCAATTAAATCAATCATAAAAAGCACTTTAGATCTAATCTAAACATGTTAATGATTTCAGATTTAATTGCAAGAATTAAAACATAAAAGTTTAAACATAAACCTGGCTCTGATACCACTGAAAGTGAATCCTAGGTTCTTCGGTGTTTAGCATGCTGAATTTTTTTTTTTTTTTGAAAACCATGGCTGAACCTGATCGGGTTGCCTACGTACCCCTTCATAAGGGGGATCAAGCCATACGTAGTTCTTTTTAAGTTTTAAAACGCAGCGAAAAACCAAATCAAACAATTTAATTCATGCATGCTTACAAGATCAAATCTAGAAATCAGCACCTTAACAACACATAGGATTATGCCGGAATCGTTTAAACAATTATGCTAAAACTTTTATGCATGATTAACTATCAGATCTGAAACTTAAGAACTCTATTCCAATTAATCTCCGAATATCCATCGAATGGATTCTGGAGATATCTCCGTGAGGAGCCCCAAAAGAGGGTAAAACCTCGGGAAATTGGACCTAGACCTTGACACCATAATAAATGATTAATGCTAGATTAATACCTTTTATTATGGATGAAAGTTGTAAATCTGATTTTTGACTTCGCAGCCACGCACACGAATGGCCTCTACGAGAAGTACACGCGAAGTCCTGAAGGATCTTCTTCCGCAACAGTGCTAGCAGCTGCAGAACACTTGAAAGCTGAAATCTGCCCGCCGGGATTCAATCAACTCTTGATCAATCGTCTTGAAGCAGATAGAGATGAGGTTTGTAAGGAAAGTAGAGGACTCAGATCTGATCTTGAATCTTCTAGATATTCACCCTGAAAACCCTATCTAAAATGGAGAAGAAGAGGAGGAGGAGGCGGGTGAGGAAGAAGGCTGCAATGGATGTGTTTTTGGTGCCCATGTTTGACCCCTTTTAATGGCCTCCGAATTTTCATTCAAAATTCAAAATTTATTTTCAAAAAACCTCTTTTAGTTGGCACATGCAAAGGAATAGGAACAACCCAAATCAGATCTCAACCAAATCTGATTTAAATTCAAATTTTAAACACATGTGCAAGAGGGAAGGAATTTGAAATCCATGCGGCAAGGTAAAACACTTCATAATTTCGAAATCACCTCTTGAAATTCGAATTTAATCCATTCAAAAACTCAGACGCCACCTTGGCTGATGGTTTGAGTGATTAAAATCATTTAACACATTGCTTAATGTTTGAATTTAAATTCAAATAACAAACAATGTCGCCATGTGTCAAGCAATGGGTCCATGTGCCATGCAATAATTTTGGTTTATTTAAAATTCATGAAATCCAATTCCATGTCACCAATAATTGCCACATCATCTGAGCCTAATTCCCTTGGGTTGCACCTAATCAAATTTGGTCAAACCCGAATTAAAACAAAGCAATTTGGTTGAACCCAATCTAATCAGGTCAGACCCTGATTGAGCTCAAATTGAATCCAATTCAATTTTGGCTCATGCAAACTCAATCAAATTGAATTATTACTTTGTGTTGGACCTAATTCAATTAGGTCAATCCCCAATTAAGAACAAATTAATTTAAAATTAATTTGATCAGCTTAAGTCCTTTTTGGTTCTGACCTAATCCAATCAGGTCAAAACCCTGATTGAGCCCAAACTTGAATCCAATTCAATTTGGCTCATCTTTAGCCCAATGACTCAATCAAATTGAGTTTATTAGTAATTTAATTACTAATTAATCCTTCAATAATTACTTTAATTATTTTATAAGATAATTTGCCAATCAAATTGACCAAATTACCCCTGAATGATTCTTAATCATTCATCAGCTTTCTTGATCAATCAGGAATCTTCTATGCGTGTGACCTCATAGGTTCGAACCTAAGCCGGTAGTATAGGAACAATCTTCTACACTAATCGATGTGACCATCTAGCAATGGTACCCGACGTCCGGATAGGTCGAATATATGCGAAGCAAATATTCTGGAACCCTGAACTATGGTTACTGTATAATTCAATCCCTTTGACTCCTAATGCCAGGATGACTTAGAGCTCACTGTCAACCCTATAATTAGTACATCCATTATGTGATTAACTTTAGATATCCCGTGACTCCTCACTGGAATTACCCTGGCCAAGGTTTTGCTAAATTAATCACAAGACATTATCTCCTGTTTTCAGGAGGGGTCAATTCCATCTTGACTCACAACTGACTACGCAAGTACTTGACTGCACCCAGTGACCTTCCGTCACTGAATTAGAAATTCAGGTAGTCCGGTACCAAAGTACAGTGAGTTGCTTGCTAGTCACAGGTTGCGGTCTCAGGTCAAAGGGCCAAACTTATACCCATATCCACTCGGAACATCTCTCGACAGTAGAGCGTTCCGGAATTGGTCACGTTTAGTGAAATGTACTTCTACACTTCACTTGTGTGGCATACCAGTGTCTCCACACTCCTTGGTTAAGAGGACAACCAACATATATGTCACACAACGACCTAATCTCGATAATGTTGTCGTCCTAGTAACAACATATCATTTCGTCGCAAACAAGTTTAAGGACTCAAAGATAAATCCTCCTTTATCATAACATAAGTCCTAAGGACTTCATCATATAAGAGTTCATTTGAAGATGAAATGATGAATAATGCCAAATAACACTTTATTAATTTGTCAATTCATTTACAAAATTCAATCATCAATATACTGACGATTGACATTTAGGATACAAATTCCAACATGTTATAAATGGATAATCATGCTATTGAAATCTTAATTTTACTAAAGAATAGTAGATTACTTTGTAGACATCTCCATTGTCTCAAAGCATACATTACAAATCATAAGAAAAGGTCATTATAGGCACTTAAAAACAATTATATAACCATTGCTTAGGATATGCATGGATGCATGAGTTGATAACCTCTCATATTTTCTGCTCCATGGGAATTGTTTAGTATAGATATGTAAATCAACGTTATGCTATGGAAAACCATAATTTACAGAGTATTTAGATGCATGAACCCATAAGCTATGACATTTAATGTTGAATGGAGATGGTTCAGCAAAGGCGATATGGAATAATAGGTTTGGTAGAGATTAAATGATACTATCAATTCCCTACATCCATCTTCTCCTAAGAAAAATGCAATCCTAAAATGTTAATGTCTAATGTTTTGGAATACTCAAGTTGCATAGAATCAACGACCTCAATTGATACCTTCTTACTTCTCAATATACAAATTTACTCTCGTCAATCCTTCTGTGCTATGTGAGAGATATACTTAATTATAAGGTGTATCAACATTATCTAAAAAAACGATAAAAAAAGAAAAAAAATTCAATTTTTTTTACTAACCAAGTGACCTCAAAAATTTACTCAAGTGGAGGAGATTCGAACCCATGACCCTCAAGAAACCTGAATTTTGATCCCATGTTAATTAATTAATTAACCAAAAAGTTTAATAGGAAAAGTGTAACAATGTTTATCAAGCTTAACCTAAACCTATAAGTGGCATTTGGTACAAGCATAAGGAATATGAGAACAAAGAAAGCTACACTAGGTAGCATAACTATGCTAGATATTTACTCCATCTTTTGTTTGGTTATAAAAATTTTTGAAATTAAAAAATTAAAAATAAAATTTTGATTTTCATAAAATAACAAAACCATGTCGATTTATTATAGTATATTTTATATGACAATATTAATATTTTAACTATTGTATCTATAATAAAAAGTAATATTTTATATTATATTACACTTTAAACAATGTAATGTATATAGGATATATTGTATAATCATATGTCATATTATAAATATTGATTTTTTAGATATTACACTAATATTAACTAATAATACTCTAATATCATATTATAATAAAAAAATATTTTATCATTTTAATATTGTATACTATCATATTATAATTTATAATAACATTTTGTAAATATTAAAAGTTATTATAATTAATATAAAATAATAAATATAACATCATTAGATAATAAAATATTAATAATAAGATAAATTTACAATACTAGAGTCTTTTTACAATTGTAAAATTGTTATTAATGTATTATCATAGTAATATATATATTGGTGAAAACGGCAATTCATATAGCTCTAACTTGAGTACACCCTGCCAAATCAAGAGAAAGTAAAAAGTACAGGGGTTGGAGAATGTCCCCTATTGATGTCCATAGAAACTCTCTGAAATGCCAGACAACGAAGGAAGCGACTCAGTCAGCCGCACTATTTGCCTCCTTGAATACATGTGCTACCTGAACATCTCTTAGCTCCTAAAGCAATCTACGAGATTCTTGAATGAGAGGATGACTATCACCATACCTGTCCACTCTCTGAATCCAGTCGATCACTATGGAGAAGTCTCTCTCGAGACATACACGCTCTATATCCAGTACCCGCCTTGCATAGGAGATTCTCTTCCAGGCTATCCGAAGCTCTGCCCCAAGTGCAGTGAGTCCAGGCGTATGATGGCCTCCAGCTTTTATCAATCTGCCGAGATAGTCATGAATGACTCTCTATTATATAATATATATATTCACATTATGGAGTGATCGATTAAAACCCCGTTTGATTTTGATGAGCTCAAAGCATTTGAGTATATCTTGTGATTACTAATGAATTCAATTGAGTGTTTCAGTGAAAATCCTGTCCAAGTGTCTCTAGACTTGGTTCATAGCATTTTGGATAAGTTAAGAAGTCTGCATGAACCAATGTCTGAGATACGAGTCGACTCCCGAGTTTCACGAGTCGACTCCAAGTGTATCAAGGTCACTGGCACGAGCTCGAGTCGACTCCTGATCAGTACGAGTCGACTCCGACTGAAAACAGACAGAAGGACAGAAGAGCAGTTTTTCAGGTCTGAGATTCGAGTCGACTCCAGTGGAATGCGAGTCGACTCCCAGCGGTACACACAGAAAAAGTCAGAGAGCGTTTTATGGACTCTGAGATTCGAGTCGACTCCAGTGGAACGCGAGTCGACTCCCAGCGGTACACAAAGAAAAAGTCAGAGAGCGTTTTATGGACTCTGAGATTCGAGTCGACTCCCGCAGTACGCGAGTCGACTCCGAGACTGTGCGACCATCGACAGACAGAAGACCATGTTACTGCCTCTGAGATTCGAGTCGACTCCCAGACAGCTCGAGTCGACTCCAAGACAAGCTTCACGTCAAAAGGCAGAAGACCAACTTTCGGAAACTGAGAGCCGAGTCGACTCCAAGGAAGTTCGAGTCGACTCCAAGACTGGATGAGCCAAAAGACAGAGAATCGGGAGTTCGGGCTCTGAGATTCGAGTCGACTCCCAGGACAGTCGAGTCGACTCGAGTGGACAAAATTCAAATTTGGATCCACGGACTACAGAGGATGAGCCGACTCCAAAATTGCCAGGTCAGCGCCAGAAGTTGGCGAGTCGACTCCGGGTCAAGACGAGTCGACTCCCAGTCAAGACGGCAACTTTAATTCAAACTGGGAACAGTTGCCGAGTCGACTCCGGAAAAGCTCGAGTCGACTCCTGCTACAGCCGAGTCGACTCCTGATCGCGCGAGTCGACTCCAACCCACCAACGGTCACATTGTCAGGCTGCGCAGAGTGTGCAGAACGGCCAGAAAAAGCAGAGTAACGGCTAGTTTCCGTGGGGGTTGGCTTAAATAGCCACAGAAGACTGTAGCAAGGCAGAGAACACACATTCCACTCCTAGCATTCAAGTCTTCAAGCTCTCTAAGTGCTCTTCAACGAGAAAAAGGGAAGATCTGCATTTACTGCTCCACCAACATCTTCCCAGCATTCAAAGCTTCCTCCTCCTGCTTTCAAGTCGATCACTCTTTCAAGAGGAGACCGGAGTTCCAGAAGCCACACCTCTTCACCATCTTAAAAGCGTTTGAGGGCTTCTAACTCCTTTACGATTATATTGTTTTAAATCTGCTTTTTGAGAAGCTATTTTCTGTTTTCTTCTATCTCGTGTATTTACTTGATTCAATCGGGGGATTGAATCAAGGGGATTAAGGTTGGTTGGTGAGCCGGTTTAAAACCAACGAGTGTAAGGGTTTGATTGTGAGCCCGGAAAAACAATCGGGGTTGGTTCTAGTCGGTGAGCCTGGGAAAACCGACCGAGTTCGTTGTGAGCTCGTAAAACAACAAGTTCGGTTGTGAGCTTGCAAAACAACCGGCTGTAATCCAAGGGAGTTATAGTGAAATTCCCAAGTGAGACTTGGGGAGTGGACGTAGGAGCAAGGGTTAGCTCCGAACCACTATAAAACTTTGTGTTTGTAGTGCATTGTCTCTCATCTTCTTCCCCACACATTACTCACAGCACTTAGCTTTAATTAAATAACTGGCTATAGTATTTAGTTAATCATCCACAAAGTTTTAATTAGCTAAGTTAATTTAAAAACCCAATTCACCCCCCCCCTCTTGGGTTGTCTATCTGGGCAACAAGTGGTATCAGAGCCAAAAACTCTTCCACTCAAGAGTTAAAAGATCAAAATGACAATCCCATTTGGATCTTCTCACATTGAGGGTCAGTCCACCCAAAGACCTCCTTTCTTCAATGGATCCGACTACTCATACTGGAAGGCTAGGATGAGAATATTCATCCAAGCCCAAGACTATGAGATGTGGACCATTGTAGTGAATGGCCCATACATCCCATCCACATATGTAGAGGGTGTTAAGGTACCCAAACTAGAAACGGATTGGGATGAACATGACATGAGGAAGGCACAACTAAACTCTAAAGCAATGAATGTGTTTTATTGTGCCTTAGACCGTAATGAATTCAATAGAGTTTCAACTTGTAATTCTGCAAAAGAAATTTGGGACAGACTTGAAGTGACCCATGAGGGCACGAATCAAGTCAAGGAATCCAAAATAAACATCTTGGTTCATAAATATGAACTATTTAAAATGGATTCAAATGAAACAATCACAAGCATGTTCACTAGGTTTACTGATATTGTCAATGGCCTAAAAAGCCTTGGCAAGAACTATACTAACAGTGAACTTGTCAGGAAAATCCTTCGGTGTCTACCAAGGTCGTGGGAAGCCAAGGTGACGGCGATCCAAGAAGCTAAAGACTTGAACAAGCTTCAACTTGAAGAGCTCCTTGGATCCCTGATGACGCATGAGCTTACCATGAAACAACACAACGAGGAAGAGTCCTCCCATAAGAAAAAGGTAATAGCTTTAAAATCTACTTCTTCTAACAAGGACCTGTCTTGCAGCAGCAGCAGTGAAGAGGAAGAAGATGAGGAAGATGGTGGTGAGGCACTTCTTGTGCGCAAGTTCAAGAAGTTTATCAACCACAAGAAGACGTATCATCAAAGGAGAGGTCCCTCAAATTCCTACCGCAGAGACAAAGGTAAGGAAAGGGAAAATGAGGGGATTGGGTGTTACGAGTGCAAGAAGCCGGGACACATAAGAGCAGAGTGCCCCTTACTGAAGAAGGGGAGTAAGTACAAGAAGAAGAAGGCACTTGTCACCACCCTATCGGACTCCGACGCATCATCTTCATCATCGGATGAAGAACAAGAAGAGAAGGCCAATTTCTGTTTCATGGCCAACGAAAATGAGGTAATTTCCGATACACATTTTGATTTTACATTTGATGAACTTTATGATGCGTTCAATGAATTAATGATTGAGTATAAGAATATAAATGTTAAAAATAGAGAACTAAAAGTAACTAACCAAAGTTATATTCATAAGCATGATTCATTAATTAAGGATAAAGATAATCTCACCAAAGAAAATCTAGAACTTAAGACAAGCAACCAACTCCTAATTAAGAAGACTAACACCTTAACGAAAGATATTGAGAAACTAACAAAGGAATTTTCAGATCTCAAAAACCATAAACAAGTCTTAAACAAGGATCTAACTAAAGAGCTAAATGATCTAAAAACCGAAAATCAGACATTAACTAAAGAACTAAACAAATACAAACCCTTAGTTGAAAAATTCACATATAGTTCTGAAAAGTTAAACATGATACTTAATAATCAACGAGCCGTATTTAATAAAGCGGGTTTAGGGTATAAACCAAGGAATAAGCAAAAACTTCTTAGTAACTTCTTTGTTAAAGCTGGAGAAACTAAAATTAAGAAAATAACTTGCTTTTGTTGTGGAATAGTAGGACATAAAGCAAATGCATGTAATTTTAGGAAAAGTAAAACTAAAAGAAAAAATAAAAGGGTATGGGTTCCAAAAGGAACCAACTTGACTAACCATGAAGGACCCAAGAAAACTTGGGTACCTAAGATGACATGATTTGCTTGTGTAGGAGTGTCTTGCAGCCAAGGTCAACAAAAACTGCTGGTATTTGGATAGTGGCTGTTCAAGGCACATGACGGGTGATAAAGATCAATTTTTCACCCTTGAAGCTGAGAAGGGAGGTGCTGTGACTTTTGGAGACTGTTGCCCAGATAGACAACCCAAGAGGGGGGGTGAATTGGGTTTTTAAATTAACTCAGCTAATTAAAACTTTGTGGATGATTAACTAAATACTATAGCCAGTTATTTAATTAAAGCTAAGTGCTGTGAGTAATGTGTGGGGAAGAAGATGAGAGACAATGCACTACAAACACAAAGTTTTATAGTGGTTCGGAGCTAACCCTTGCTCCTACGTCCACTCCCCAAGTCTCACTTGGGAATTTCACTATAACCCCCTTGGATTACAGCCGGTTGTTTTGCAAGCTCACAACCGAACTTGTTGTTTTACGAGCTCACAACGAACTCGGTCGGTTTTTCCAGGCTCACCGACTAGAACCAACCCCGATTGTTTTCCCGGGCTCACAATCAAACCCTTACACTCGTTGGTTTTAAACCGGCTCACCAACCAACCTTAATCCCCTTGATTCAATCCCCCGATTGAATCAAGTAAATACACGAGATAGAAGAAAACAGAAAATAGCTTCTCAAAAAGCAGATTTAAAATAATATAATCGTAAAGGAGTTAGAAGCCCTCAAACGCTTTTAAGATGGTGAAGAGGTGTGGCTTCTAGAACTCCGGTCTCCTCTTGAAAGAGTGATCGACTTGAAAGCAGGAGGAGGAAGCTTTGAATGCTGGGAAGATGTTGGTGGAGCAGTAAATGCAGATCTTCCCTTTTTCTCGTTGAAGAGCACTTAGAGAGCTTGAAGACTTGAATGCTAGGAGTGGAATGTGTGTTCTCTACCTTGCTACAGTCTTCTGTGGCTATTTAAGCCAACCCCCACGGAAACTAGCCGTTACTCTGCTTTTTCTGGCCGTTCTGCACACTCTGCGCAGCCTGACAATGTGACCGTTGGTGGGTTGGAGTCGACTCGCGCGATCAGGAGTCGACTCGGCTGTAGCAGGAGTCGACTCGAGCTTTTCCGGAGTCGACTCGGCAACTGTTCCCAGTTTGAATTAAAGTTGCCGTCTTGACTGGGAGTCGACTCGTCTTGACCCGGAGTCGACTCGCCAACTTCTGGCGCTGACCTGGCAATTTTGGAGTCGGCTCATCCTCTGTAGTCCGTGGATCCAAATTTGAATTTTGTCCACTCGAGTCGACTCGACTGTCCTGGGAGTCGACTCGAATCTCAGAGCCCGAACTCCCGATTCTCTGTCTTTTGGCTCATACAGTCTTGGAGTCGACTCGAACTTCCTTGGAGTCGACTCGGCTCTCAGTTTCCGAAAGTTGGTCTTCTGCCTTTTGACGTGAAGCTTGTCTTGGAGTCGACTCGAGCTGTCTGGGAGTCGACTCGAATCTCAGAGGCAGTAACATGGTCTTCTGTCTGTCGATGGTCGCACAGTCTCGGAGTCGACTCGCGTACTGCGGGAGTCGACTCGAATCTCAGAGTCCATAAAACGCTCTCTGACTTTTTCTTTGTGTACCGCTGGGAGTCGACTCGTGTTCCACTGGAGTCGACTCGAATCTCAGAGTCCATAAAACGCTCTCTGACTTTTTCTGTGTGTACCGCTGGGAGTCGACTCGCATTCCACTGGAGTCGACTCGAATCTCAGACCTGAAAAACTGCTCTTCTGTCCTTCTGTCTGTTTTCAGTCGGAGTCGACTCGTACTGATCAGGAGTCGACTCGAGCTCGTGCCAGTGACCTTGATACGCTTGGAGTCGACTCGTGAAACTCGGGAGTCAACTCGTATCTCAGACATTGGTTCATGCAGACTTCTTAACTTATCCAAAATGCTATGAACCAAGTCTAGAGACACTTGGACAGGATTTTCACTGAAACACTCAATTGAATTCATTAGTAATCACAAGATATACTCAAATGCTTTGAGCTCATCAAAATCGAACGGGGTTTTAATCGATCACTCCACAATCTCCCCCTTTTTGATGATGACAAAACTTTGAGTATATGTAAAATGAGTTGCTCAGTAAATAATGAAATAAACTCCATAAATGAATTCAAATGTCTGATAATTTAATTTATCCAAGTTTGAAAGGAGTGAAACATTAAATTTCGGAGTTAAAGTTCTCCCTTTCATTTGGAATTATATAAGCCTTCATATTCTGCAATCAATTGTTTGGCTTATATGACATTAATGATTTAGCTTGATTAAAATTCAGATTCTCCCCCTCAACATATGCATTCAACTATGTTTTGATTTTCTGAATTTCCTTTTAATGCTTTGAAATTTTTGAACTAAAATTTTTGTTTTTAGAGGGAAAATCTGTCAATTTGTTCTTGAGTAGGATTCAGTTAATCTCCGAATATCCCTTGAATAGATTCTGGAGATTACTCCATTAGGAGCCCCAAAAGAGAGATAATGAGCCTCGAGGTACGGAATCCACTTAGAACAAATTTATGTGTGTTTTTAAGAGTTTATCGTTTTATTTATTTCCATTGATTTCTTTTACATATTTTTTAATATTTCTCCCCTTTTACATATTTTATACTTACACATTTCTCCCCCTTTTTGTCATCATACCAAAAAGGAGGTAATCACACACAATCAATGGCACAAATGGCACAGTCAATCATCAAATGGCACAGAAATGAAGATAAGATGTCTACTCATTGTATTGATATGAAGGTGAATACATTTGAGCATACAATAGGTAAAGCAAGAACAATACAAAAGAAGACAAAACACAACTCAAAATCATCTATGACCTCCTCGAGGATGTGCCTCTCCCTCTCGAGGATACATCTCCTCCTCTGGAGGATGTGGCTCCCCCTCTCGAGGATACATCTCCTCCTCTGGAGGATGAAGCTCCCCCTCTCGAGGATACATCTCCTCCTCTGGAGGATGTAGCTCCTCCTCTCGAGGATGTGACTCCTCCTCTCAATCGGCTCTGCTCCATGAGGAGGGCGACTGCCTCTGTAACATGGCCCAGCTGCGTGATAATAGACGTGGTGGCTCTGCTATGTGTAGTGGAGAGCTCAGTCACCGACGTCTGAAGCCCAGTCACCGAGGTCTGAAGTGCGTCCAGCTTGTCGATGAGCACATTCGACAAGCGCTCGGCCCCCTCGGTGGTGGTGTGCATGTCACGGCGGATGTCATCCCGCATCCTCCTCGTGGTGCTCGTGACCTCGCTCATGCTGTGGAACTGGGCCTGCACCAGGGTCCTAATGTTGTAGATCTCCTGCCGCACCTCAGCCGTCATGTCTGTCACGGCTGTCAAGGATGGGACCAATGCTGAGGATGGAGTGGGTGCAGGAGTGGGAGCTGGCACGGAACCTCGGAGCTCCCGGAGCAGCTCGTCCCTCAAATCTCGGACGATCTCCTGCCGCAGCTCCCGGAGCTGCTCTGGATCAATACGGACCTCCATAGATGGTGGAGCTGAGGAGGAAGGTCCGGCAGAGGTGGTAGGAGCAGGAGGAGTAGATGGAAGGTCTGGATGGTCTGGAAACTCTGGGTAGTCAGAATCTGGCTCAGGACTGGGTGATGGTCTGGTGGTCTGAGCGGTGAGAGTGGACTTCCTAACCCAGATCCCTTCTCTCTTCCGAAATCCCATCCTGTGTATGGTCCCCGTACCCAAGCGATCAGTCCATCGCAAGGCACGAGAGGGTTCCTTCTCAGGAATGGAAATTTCGTACTGCCTAAAGAGAAGAGTGAATAACATTCCGTATGGGAGGGAGAGCCTAGGTCTATCCAGGGGCTCACACATATACCTATAAATGAGCTTGGGGAAGTTGACCGGGGTGTCCTGAAGAATGTAAGACATAATAGCTAGGTCCCTCTCATTCACAAAATCAAATCTCCCTATCTTAGGGAAGATGGACCTGGACAAAATGCTCAAAAGGATTCTCACTTCAATAGGAAGTGAGCTAGCAGATACCTCATCTAGGGGAGACTGAGGTGGATGCCCTAAGACGATCGTAAGGGCCTCAAATCTATCCTCAGGATGTGCAGGAGCCACCCCTACTAATGGAAGGTGGAGGATATGGGCAATGAGGTCCTCTGTGACACGCAATGGGACACCTAATACCGTGCCCTCAATACCTCCATCTCTCCGATGGACGGTACTGTAGAACTCTTGAACTAGGCCAGGATAGGTGGGAAGGTCCAAGGTGAGGAAGTACTCTAGACCCTGGGCTCTAAGCCTATCGCCTATGGTGAATCCTTCCCGGGAGAGATAGTCGAAAGTGACATACCTCCCGGAGGTGACGGCCTTCCCGGCCAACGGCCTAACATGAACCACCCTAGGCGGGGAACGATCCGGAGGAGGTTGCCTCGCGGGATCGTGCCGCGCCTTGGAGCGCCGCTCGGGACCGGCCACGGGACGGGACCTCTTTCTAACAACTCCCTTGCGAGGCATCTTGACCTAAACGAGATGAAAACCTAGAGAACGAAGAAGGATCGATAGAGGAAGCTCGGGACTGACCTGAAAAGACCTAGGAACGGACGGAAACTCAATGTCCGGCGAAGAATCGACGGGAAAAGGGCTTGGAGACGATCGAGGATGACCTAGGAGTCGGCTCTAGGGCTTTGTGAACAGTGGCGGCTTGAGAAAAAGTGTTTGCGAAACGACAAACCTAGGGTTAAAAAGTCGGATCCCGACTGCGAGTCGACTCCCCTGAGTCGCGAGTCGACTCGACCTCGAGTCGACTCCAGAAAATGCGCGAGTCGACTCTCCTTATGCGCCTGTAGACTTCGAGTCGACTCCCGACAATGTGCGAGTCGACTCCCCCTCAGCTGCCAACTTTGCGAGTCGACTCCCCCAAATGCGCGAGTCGACTCCCCCTTAGGAGCCGGCTCTGAAACTTACTCGAGTCGTCTCTAACCTTGGCACGCACTTAAAAATCATGCTATAACCGTGCCAAATGAGGGAAAATCACCTAGTTGGGATCTGATTTGATGATCATTGAATAGAAACTCTATTTTAACCTCATTTTAACCATCAAAATCAATTAATCTAGTGGAAACTCCCACTAGGATGGGTCAATCACTCCTAATCCCCTCCTAAGTACACTGAACCTCTCTTCACTTAGGGGTTTTGTGAAAATATCTGCTAATTGATTATCAGTACAAACAAATTGGAGAGTCACATCACCATTCAATACATGATCTCTTATGAAGTGATGTCTTATCTCAATGTGTTTAGTTCTTGAGTGTTGAATTGGATTTTTAGTTAGGTTTATGGCACTTGTATTATCACAATTAATGGGGATTTTATCTTGTTTAATGCCATAATCTTCTAATTGTTGTTTAATCCACAAGATTTGAGCACAAAAACTCCCGGCTGCAACATATTCAGCTTCTGCAGTGGATAATGCAACCGAGTTTTGTTTCTTGCTAAATCATGAGATTAGGTTTTCTCCTAGAAATTGACAAGACCCGCTGGTACTTTTTCTATCAAGCTTACATCCAGCGAAGTCTGAATCTGTGTACCCTATTAAGTTTAGGCTAGATTCTTTAGAGTACCACAGCCCTATGTTCTTAGTTCCTATTAAGTATTTAAAGATTCTCTTAACTGCAACTAGGTGTGATTCTTTAGGATTAGCCTGATATCTAGCACACATGCACACACTAAACATAATATCAGGCCTACTTGCAGTAAGATACAGTAAAGAACCTATCATACCTCTATAAAGTTTTTGATCTACAGATTTACCTGATTCATCTTGGTCTAACTTACATGATGAGCTCATGGGGGTGCTGATTGACTTGTTTCCCTCCATATCGAACTTCTTGAGCATCTCCTTGATATATTTGCCTTGATTGATGAAGATGCCTCCTTCAGATTGTTTGATTTGAAGCCCGAGGAAGTAGTTCAGCTCTCCCATCATGCTCATCTCAAACTCACTCTGCATCAAATCAGCAAATTCCTCGCAGAGGCGATTGTTAGTAGCACCGAAAATGATATCATCAACATAAATCTGTACTAATAACATATCCTTATTTTTCTTTTTCAGAAATAATGTTGTATCTACATTTCCCCTAGAGAATTCATGTTCTAATAGAAATTTACTAAGTCTCTCATACCATGCTCTAGGTGCTTGTTTTAGACCATAAAGTGCTTTGTTCAGTTTATACACATGATTGGGGTATTGATGATTTTCAAAACCAGGAGGTTGTTCCACATATACCTCCTCATTAATAAACCCATTTAGAAAAGCACTTTTTACATCCATTTGATATAGCTTGAAGTCCTTAGAGCATGCATATGCTAATAATAGTCTAATAGCCTCAAGTCTAGCTACGGGAGCAAAGGTTTCATCAAAGTCTATACCTTCTTCTTGATTATAACCCTTTGCTACTAGTCTAGCCTTATTCCTTATAACAATTCCATTTTCATCTAGCTTATTTTTATATATCCATTTTGTACCTATAATTGGATATTCAGAAGGTCTCTCTACTAGATCCCACACTTTGTTTCTAGTAAATTGGTTTAGTTCTTCTTGCATTGCATTTATCCAATTTACATCATTTTCGGCTTCTTCTATATGTTTGGGCTCAAAGTGTGAAACAAAAGCTAGATGGTTATTCAAATTTCTAAGGGATGCTCTAGTCCTAACGGGTTGAGATGGATCATCTAGAATTAGTTCCTTAGGATGCCCATGAGCATACCTCCAAGCTTTAGTTAGCCCATGATCCACTATAGGCTCTTGGTTTGATGATTCTCCTTCAATCAACTTTTGATTATCATCTTGTAATCCCATCTCATCTATCTTTTCTTCAAGTATTTCAATATCATCATCAAAATTAACCTTCTTACTAGATGAGATGTCACTAGAGTCATCAAAAACAACATGTATAGATTCTTCTATAACTAGGGTTCTTTTATTAAAGATTCTATAGGCTTTACTAGTTGTAGAATAACCTAGGAATATTCCTTCATCAGATTTTGGATCAAATTTCCCTAGATTATCTTTCCCATTATTATGTACAAAACACCTACATCCGAAAACATGAAAATAGTTAACCTTTGGTTTTCTGTTTTTCCACAGTTCATATGGTGTTTTCTTTATGATGGGTCTTAATAGAACTCTATTTAATACATGGCAAGAAGTATTAATGGCTTCTCCCCAAAAGTACTTAGGGAGGTTACTTTCACATAACATCGTTCTAGCCATTTCCTCTAGGGTTCTATTTTTCCTTTCCACAACTCCATTTTGTTGTGGTGTCCTAGGTGCTGAGAAATTATGGGTTATCCCCTTTTTACTACAAAATTCATCAAATAATTGATTTTCGAATTCGGTACCATGGTCACTTCTAATAGCTATAACTGAGGACTCTCTAGCATTTGTTACTTTCTTATGGAACTTCTTAAACATAGAAAATGCTTGATCCTTATGCGCTAGAAACATGACCCATGTGTATCTAGAGTAATCATCTACTATAACTAGACCATATTTATTTCCACCTAGGCTTGTTGTTCTAGTTGGACCAAATAGGTCCATGTGTAGTAATTCTAGAGGCCTAGAAGTAGAGACACATTTTATGGATTTAAAAGAGTTTCTAGATTGTTTGCCAAATTGACATGCTTCACATATTTTGTTCTTTTCAAATTTTAATTTTGGCAAACCTATCACGGAGTCTCTTTTAACTAGTTTAGTTATTGTGTCCATGCTTGCATGACCTAACTTACGGTGCCATAACCAACTAGCATCATTTTCTTTAGTTTCATTAACAACTAAACATTGGTTATGTTTTGTAAGGTCTTCTAGATCTACCACATATACATTTCCACGTCTCATCCCTTTAAAAACTAAACTATTATCATTAGGATTTGTTATAATACATAGTGATGGTTTAAACATAACATCATATCCTTTATCACATAATTGACTAATGCTTAACAAGTTATGCTTAAGACCATCAACATATCTAACATTATCTATAAAGGTAGAAGGGGTGATTTGAACTTTACCAATACCAATGATGTGACCTTGGTTGTTGTCTCCAAAAGTCACAGCACCTCCCTTCTTAGCTTCAAGGGTGAAAAATTGATCTTTATCACCCGTCATGTGCCTTGAACAGCCACTATCCAAATACCAGCAGTTTTTGTTGACCTTGGCTGCAAGACACTCCTACACAAGCAAATCATGTCATCTTAGGTACCCAAGTTTTCTTGGGTCCTTCATGGTTAGTCAAGTTGGTTCCTTTTGGAACCCATACCCTTTTATTTTTTCTTTTAGTTTTACTTTTCCTAAAATTACATGCATTTGCTTTATGTCCTACTATTCCACAACAAAAGCAAGTTATTTTCTTAATTTTAGTTTCTCCAGCTTTAACAAAGAAGTTACTAAGAAGTTTTTGCTTATTCCTTGGTTTATACCCTAAACCCGCTTTATTAAATACGGCTCGTTGATTATTAAGTATCATGTTTAACTTTTCAGAACTATATGTGAATTTTTCAACTAAGGGTTTGTATTTGTTTAGTTCTTTAGTTAATGTCTGATTTTCGGTTTTTAGATCATTTAGCTCTTTAGTTAGATCCTTGTTTAAGACTTGTTTATGGTTTTTGAGATCTGAAAATTCCTTTGTTAGTTTCTCAATATCTTTCGTTAAGGTGTTAGTCTTCTTAATTAGGAGTTGGTTGCTTGTCTTAAGTTCTAGATTTTCTTTGGTGAGATTATCTTTATCCTTAATTAATGAATCATGCTTATGAATATAACTTTGGTTAGTTACTTTTAGTTCTCTATTTTTAACATTTATATTCTTATACTCAATCATTAATTCATTGAACGCATCATAAAGTTCATCAAATGTAAAATCAAAATGTGTATCGGAAATTACCTCATTTTCGTTGGCCATGAAACAGAAATTGGCCTTCTCTTCTTGTTCTTCATCCGATGATGAAGATGATGCGTCGGAGTCCGATAGGGTGGTGACAAGTGCCTTCTTCTTCTTGTACTTACTCCCCTTCTTCAGTAAGGGGCACTCTGCTCTTATGTGTCCCGGCTTCTTGCACTCGTAACACCCAATCCCCTCATTTTCCCTTTCCTTACCTTTGTCTCTGCGGTAGGAATTTGAGGGACCTCTCCTTTGATGATACGTCTTCTTGTGGTTGATAAACTTCTTGAACTTGCGCACAAGAAGTGCCTCACCACCATCTTCCTCATCTTCTTCCTCTTCACTGCTGCTGCTGCAAGACAGGTCCTTGTTAGAAGAAGTAGATTTTAAAGCTATTACCTTTTTCTTATGGGAGGACTCTTCCTCGTTGTGTTGTTTCATGGTAAGCTCATGCGTCATCAGGGATCCAAGGAGCTCTTCAAGTTGAAGCTTGTTCAAGTCTTTAGCTTCTTGGATCGCCGTCACCTTGGCTTCCCACGACCTTGGTAGACACCGAAGGATTTTCCTGACAAGTTCACTGTTAGTATAGTTCTTGCCAAGGCTTTTTAGGCCATTGACAATATCAGTAAACCTAGTAAACATGCTTGTGATTGTTTCATTTGAATCCATTTTAAATAGTTCATATTTATGAACCAAGATGTTTATTTTGGATTCCTTGACTTGATTCGTGCCCTCATGGGTCACTTCAAGTCTGTCCCAAATTTCTTTTGCAGAATTACAAGTTGAAACTCTATTGAATTCATTACGGTCTAAGGCACAATAAAACACATTCATTGCTTTAGAGTTTAGTTGTGCCTTCCTCATGTCATGTTCATCCCAATCCGTTTCTAGTTTGGGTACCTTAACACCCTCTACATATGTGGATGGGATGTATGGGCCATTCACTACAATGGTCCACATCTCATAGTCTTGGGCTTGGATGAATATTCTCATCCTAGCCTTCCAGTATGAGTAGTCGGATCCATTGAAGAAAGGAGGTCTTTGGGTGGACTGACCCTCAATGTGAGAAGATCCAAATGGGGTTGTCATTTTGATCTTTTAACTCTTGAGTGGAAGAGTTTTTGGCTCTGATACCACTTGTTGCCCAGATAGACAACCCAAGAGGGGGGGGGTGAATTGGGTTTTTAAATTAACTTAGCTAATTAAAACTTTGTGGATGATTAACTAAATACTATAGCCAGTTATTTAATTAAAGCTAAGTGCTGTGAGTAATGTGTGGGGAAGAAGATGAGAGACAATGCACTACAAACACAAAGTTTTATAGTGGTTCGGAGCTAACCCTTGCTCCTACGTCCACTCCCCAAGTCTCACTTGGGAATTTCACTATAACCCCCTTGGATTACAGCCGGTTGTTTTGCAAGCTCACAACCGAACTTGTTGTTTTACGAGCTCACAACGAACTCGGTCGGTTTTTCCAGGCTCACCGACTAGAACCAACCCCGATTGTTTTCTCGGGCTCACAATCAAACCCTTACACTCGTTGGTTTTAAACCGGCTCACCAACCAACCTTAATCCCCTTGATTCAATCCCCCGATTGAATCAAGTAAATACACGAGATAGAAGAAAACAGAAAATAGCTTCTCAAAAAGCAGATTTAAAACAATATAATCGTAAAGGAGTTAGAAGCCCTCAAACGCTTTTAAGATGGTGAAGAGGTGTGGCTTCTGGAACTCCGGTCTCCTCTTGAAAGAGTGATCGACTTGAAAGCAGGAGGAGGAAGCTTTGAATGCTGGAAAGATGTTGGTGGAGCAGTAAATGCAGATCTTCCCTTTTTCTCGTTGAAGAGCACTTAGAGAGCTTGAAGACTTGAATGCTAGGAGTGGAATGTGTGTTCTCTACCTTGCTACAGTCTTCTGTGGCTATTTAAGCCAACCCCCACGGAAACTAGCCGTTACTCTGCTTTTTCTGGCCGTTCTGCACACTCTGCGCAGCCTGACAATGTGACCGTTGGTGGGTTGGAGTCGACTCGCGCGATCAGGAGTCGACTCGGCTGTAGCAGGAGTCGACTCGAGCTTTTCCGGAGTCGACTCGGCGACTGTTCCCAGTTTGAATTAAAGTTGCCGTCTTGACCCGGAGTCGACTCGTCTTGACCCGGAGTCGACTCGCCAACTTCTGGCGCTGACCTGGCAATTTTGGAGTCGGCTCATCCTCTGTAGTCCGTGGATCCAAATTTGAATTTTGTCCACTCGAGTCGACTCGACTGTCCTGGGAGTCGACTCGAATCTCAGAGCCCGAACTCCCGATTCTCTGTCTTTTGGCTCATCCAGTCTTGGAGTCGACTCGAACTTCCTTGGAGTCGACTCGGCTCTCAGTTTCCGAAAGTTGGTCTTCTGCCTTTTGACGTGAAGCTTGTCTTGGAGTCGACTCGAGCTGTCTGGGAGTCGACTCGAATCTCAGAGGCAGTAACATGGTCTTCTGTCTGTCGATGGTCGCACAGTCTCGGAGTCGACTCGCGTACTGCGGGAGTCGACGTGAATCTCAGAGTCCATAAAACGCTCTCTGACTTTTTCTTTGTGTACCGCTGGGAGTCGACTCGCGTTCCACTGGAGTCGACTCGAATCTCAGAGTCCATAAAACGCTCTCTGACTTTTTCTGTGTGTACCGCTGGGAGTCGACTCGCATTCCACTAGAGTCGACTCGAATCTCAGACCTGAAAAACTGCTCTTCTGTCCTTCTGTCTGTTTTCAGTCGGAGTCGACTCGTACTGATCAGGAGTCGACTCGAGCTCGTGCCAGTGACCTTGATACGCTTGGAGTCGACTCGTGAAACTCGGGAGTCGACTCGTATCTCAGACATTGGTTCATGCAGACTTCTTAACTTATCCAAAATGCTATGAACCAAGTCTAGAGACACTTGGACAGGATTTTCACTGAAACACTCAATTGAATTCATTAGTAATCACAAGATATACTCAAATGCTTTGAGCTCATCAAAATCAAACGGGGTTTTAATCGATCACTCCACAGAGACAACAACCAAGGTCACATCATTGGTATTGGTAAAGTTCAAATCACCCCTTCTACCTTTATAGATAATGTTAGATATGTTGATGGTCTTAAGCATAACTTGTTAAGCATTAGTCAATTATGTGATAAAGGATATGATGTTATGTTTAAACCATCACTATGTATTATAACAAATCCTAATGATAATAGTTTAGTTTTTAAAGGGATGAGACGTGAAAATGAATATGTGGTAGATCTAGAAGACCTTACAAAACATAACCAATGTTTAGTTGTTAATGAAACTAAAGAAAATGATGCTAGTTGGTTATGGCACCGTAAGTTAGGTCATGCAAGCATGGACACAATAACTAAACTAGTTAAAAGAGACTCCGTGATAGGTTTGCCAAAATTAAAATTTGAAAAGAACAAAATATGTGAAGCATGTCAATTTGGCAAACAATCTAGAAACTCTTTTAAATCCATAAAATGTGTCTCTACTTCTAGGCCTCTAGAATTACTACACATGGACCTATTTGGTCCAACTAGAACAACAAGCCTAGGTGGAAATAAATATGGTCTAGTTATAGTAGATGATTACTCTAGGAACACATGGGTCATGTTTCTAGCGCATAAGGATCAAGCATTTTCTATGTTTAAGAAGTTCCATAAGGAAGTAACAAATGCTAGAGAATCCTCAGTTATAGCTATTAGAAGTGACCATGGTACCGAATTCGAAAATCAATTATTTGATGAATTTTGTAGTAAAAAGGGGATAACCCATAATTTCTCAGCACCTAGGACACCACAACAAAATGGAGTTGTGGAAAGGAAAAATAGAACCCTAGAGGAAATGGCTAGAACGATGTTATGTGAAAGTAACCTCCCTAAGTACTTTTGGGGAGAAGCCATTAATACTTCTTGCCATGTATTAAATAGAGTTCTATTAAGACCCATCATAAAGAAAACACCATATGAACTGTGGAAAAACAGAAAACCAAAGGTTAACTATTTTCATGTTTTCGGATGTAGGTGTTTTGTACATAATAATGGGAAAGATAATCTAGGGAAATTTGATCCAAAATCTGATGAAGGAATATTCCTAGGTTATTCTACAACTAGTAAAGCCTATAGAATCTTTAATAAAAGAACCCTAGTTATAGAAGAATCTATACATGTTGTTTTTGATGACTCTAGTGACATCTCATCTAGTAAGAAGGTTAATTTTGATGATGATATTGAAATACTTGAAGAAAAGAAAGATGAGATGGGATTACAAGATGATAATCAAAAGTTGATTGAAGGAGAATCATCAAACCAAGAGCCTATAGTGGATCATGGGCTAACTAAAGCTTGGAGGTATGCTCATGGGCATCCTAAGGAACTAATTCTAGATGATCCATCCCAACCCGTTAGGACCAGAGCATCCCTTAGAAATTTGAATAAGCATCTAGCTTTTGTTTCACACTTTGAGCCCAAACATATAGAAGAAGCCGAAAATGATGTAAATTGGATAAATGCAATGCAAGAAGAACTAAACCAATTTACTAGAAACAAAGTGTGGGATCTAGTAGAGAGACCTTCTGAATATCCAATTATAGGTACAAAATGGATATATAAAAATAAGCTAGATGAAAATGGAATTGTTATAAGGAATAAGGCTAGACTAGTAGCAAAGGGTTATAATCAAGAAGAAGGTATAGACTTTGATGAAACCTTTGCTCCCGTAGCTAGACTTGAGGCTATTAGACTATTATTAGCATATGCATGCTCTAAGGACTTCAAGCTATATCAAATGGATGTAAAAAGTGCTTTTCTAAATGGGTTTATTAATGAGGAGGTATATGTGGAACAACCTCCTGGTTTTGAAAATCATCAATACCCCAATCATGTGTATAAACTGAACAAAGCACTTTATGGTCTAAAACAAGCACCTAGAGCATGGTATGAGAGACTTAGTAAATTTCTATTAGAACATGAATTCTCTAGGGAAAATGTAGATACAACATTATTTCTGAAAAAGAAAAATAAGGATATGTTATTAGTACAGATTTATGTTGATGATATCATTTTCGGTGCTACTAACAATCGCCTCTGCGAGGAATTTGCTGATTTGATGCAGAGTGAGTTTGAGATGAGCATGATGGGAGAGCTGAACTACTTCCTCGGGCTTCAAATCAAACAATCTGAAGGAGGCATCTTCATCAATCAAGCCAAATATATCAAGGAGATGCTCAAGAAGTTCGATATGGAGGGAAACAAGTCAATCAGCACCCCCATGAGCTCATCATGTAAGTTAGACCAAGATGAATCAGGTAAATCTGTAGATCAAAAACTTTATAGAGGTATGATAGGTTCTTTACTGTATCTTACTGCAAGTAGGCCTGATATTATGTTTAGTGTGTGCATGTGTGCTAGATATCAGGCTAATCCTAAAGAATCACACCTAGCTGCAGTTAAGAGAATCTTTAAATACTTAATAGGAACTAAGAACATAGGGCTGTGGTACTCTAAAGAATCTAGCCTAAACTTAATAGGGTACACAGATTCAGACTTCGCTGGATGTAAGTTTGATAGAAAAAGTACCTGCGGGTCTTGTCAATTTCTAGGAGAAAACCTAATCTCATGGTTTAGCAAGAAACAAAACTCGGTTGCATTATCCACTGCAGAAGCTGAATATGTTGCAGCCGGGAGTTGTTGTGCTCAAATCTTGTGGATTAAACAACAATTAGAAGATTATGGCATTAAACAAAATAAAATCCCCATTAATTGTGATAATACAAGTGCCATAAACCTAACTAAAAATCCAATTCAACAATCAAGAACTAAACACATTAAGATAAGACATCACTTCATAAGAGATCATGTATTGAATGGTGATGTGACTCTCCAATTTGTTTGTACTGATAATCAATTAGCAGATATTTTCACAAAACCCCTAAGTGAAGAGAGGTTCAGTGTACTTAGGAGGGGATTAGGAGTGATTGACCCATCCTAGTGGGAGTTTCCACTAGATTAATTGATTTTGATGGTTAAAATGAGGTTAAAATAGAGTTTCTATTCAATGATCATCAAATCAGATCCCAACTAGGTGATTTTCCCTCATTTGGCACGGTTATAGCATGATTTTTAAGTGCGTGCCAAGGTTAGAGACGACTCGAGTAAGTTTCAGAGCCGGCTCCTAAGGGGGAGTCGACTCGCGCATTTGGGGGAGTCGACTCGCAAAGTTGGCAGCTGAGGGGGAGTCGACTCGCACATTGTCGGGAGTCGACTCGAAGTCTACAGGCGCATAAGGAGAGTCGACTCGCGCATTTTCTGGAGTCGACTCGAGGTCGAGTCGACTCGCGACTCAGGGGAGTCGACTCGCAGTCGGGATCCGACTTTTTAACCCTAGGTTTGTCGTTTCGCAAACACTTTTTCTCAAGCCGCCACTGTTCACAAAGCCCTAGAGCCGACTCCTAGGTCATCCTCGATCGTCTCTAAGCCCTTTTTCCCGTCGATTCTTCGCCGGACATTGAGTTTCCGTCCGTTCCTAGGTCTTTTCAGGTCAGTCCCGAGCTTCCTCTATCGATCCTTCTTCGTTCTCTAGGTTTTCATCTCGTTTAGGTCAAGATGCCTCGCAAGGGAGTTGTTAGAAAGAGGTCCCGTCCCGTGGCCGGTCCCGAGCGGCGCTCCAAGGCGCGGCACGATCCCGCGAGGCAACCTCCTCCGGATCGTTCCCCGCCTAGGGTGGTTCATGTTAGGCCGTTGGCCGGGAAGGCCGTCACCTCCGGGAGGTATGTCACTTTCGACTATCTCTCCCGGGAAGGATTCACCATAGGCGATAGGCTTAGAGCCCAGGGTCTAGAGTACTTCCTCACCTTGGACCTTCCCACCTATCCTGGCCTAGTTCAAGAGTTCTACAGTACCGTCCATCGGGGAGATGGAGGTATTGAGGGCACGGTATTAGGTGTCCCATTGCGTGTCACAGAGGACCTCATTGCCCATATCCTCCACCTTCCATTAGTAGGGGTGGCTCCTGCACATCCTGAGGATAGATTTGAGGCCCTTACGATCGTCTTAGGGCATCCACCTCAGTCTCCCCTAGATGAGGTATCTGCTAGCTCACTTCCTATTGAAGTGAGAATCCTTTTGAGCATTTTGTCCAGGTCCATCTTCCCTAAGACAGGGAGATTTGATTTTGTGAATGAGAGGGACCTAGCTATTATGTCTTACATTCTTCAGGACACCCCTGTCAACTTCCCCAAGCTCATTTATAGGTATATGTGTGAGCCCCTGGATAAACCTAGGCTCTCCCTCCCATACGGAATGATATTCACTCTTCTCTTTAGGCAGTACGAAATTTCCATTCCTGAGAAGGAACCCTCTCGTGCCTTGCGATGGACTGATCGCTTGGGTACGGGGACCATGCACAGGATGGGATTTCGGAAGAGAGAAGGGATCTGGGTTAGGAAGTCCACTCTCACCGCTCAGACCACCAGACCATCACCCAGTCCTGAGCCAGATTCTGACTACCCAGAGTTCCCAGACCATCCAGACCTTCCATCCACTCCTCCTGCTCCTACCACCTCTGCCGGACCTTCCTCCTCAGCTCCACCATCTATGGAGGTCCGTATTGATCCAGAGCAGCTCCGGGAGCTGCGGCAGGAGATCGTCCGAGATTTGAGGGACGAGCTGCTCCGGGAGCTCCGAGGTTCCGTGCCAGCTCCCACTCCTGCACCCACTCCATCCTCAGCATTGGTCCCATCCTTGACAGCCGTGACAGACATGACGGCTGAGGTGCGGCAGGAGATCTACAACATTAGGACCCTGGTGCAGGCCCAGTTCCACAGCATGAGCGAGGTCACGAGCACCACGAGGAGGATGCGGGATGACATCCGCCGTGACATGCACACCACCACCGAGGGGGCCGAGCGCTTGTCGAATGTGCTCATCGACAAGCTGGACGCACTTCAGACCTCGGTGACTGGGCTTCAGACGTCGGTGACTGAGCTCTCCACTACACATAGCAGAGCCACCACGTCTATTATCACGCAGCTGGGCCATGTTACAGAGGCAGTCGCCCTCCTCATGGAGCAGAGCCGATTGAGAGGAGGAGTCACATCCTCGAGAGGAGGAGCTACATCCTCCAGAGGAGGAGATGTATCCTCGAGAGGGGGAGCTACATCCTCCAGAGGAGGAGATGTATCTTCGAGAGGGGGAGCCACATCCTCCAGAGGAGGAGATGTATCCTCGAGAGGGGGAGGCACATCCTCGAGGAGGTCATAGATGATTTTGAGTTGTGTTTTGTCTTCTTTTGTATTGTTCTTGCTTTACCTATTGTATGCTCAAATGTATTCACCTTCATATCAATACAATGAGTAGACATCTTATCTTCATTTCTGTGCCATTTGATGATTGATTGTGCCATTGATTGTGTGTGATTACCTCCTTTTTGGTATGATGACAAAAAGGGGGAGAAATGTGTAAGTATAAAATATGTAAAAGGGAAAAAATATTAAAAAATATGTAAAAGAAATCAATGGAAATAAATAAAACGATAAACTCTTAAAAACACACATAAATTTGTTCTAAGTGGATTCCGTACCTCGAGGCTCATTATCTCTCTTTTGGGGCTCCTAATGGAGTAATCTCCAGAATCTATTCAAGGGATATTCGGAGATTAGCTGAATCCTACTCAAGAACAAATTGACAGATTTTCCCTCTAAAAACAAAAATTTTAGTTCAAAAATTTCAAAGCATTAAAAGGAAATTCAGAAAATCAAAACATAGTTGAATGCATATGTTGAGGGTGAGAATCTGAATTTTAATCAAGCTAAATCATTAATGTCATATAAGCCAAACAATTGATTGCAGAATATGAAGGCTTATATAATTCCAAATGAAAGGGGGAACTTTAACTCCGAAATTTAATGTTTCACTCCTTTCAAACTTGGATAAATTAAATTATCAGACATTTGAATTCATTTATGGAGTTTATTTCATTATTTACTGAGCAACTCATTTTACATATACTCAAAGTTTTGTCATCATCAAAAAGGGGGAGATTGTGGAGTGATCGATTAAAACCCCGTTTGATTTTGATGAGCTCAAAGCATTTGAGTATATCTTGTGATTACTAATGAATTCAATTGAGTGTTTCAGTGAAAATCCTGTCCAAGTGTCTCTAGACTTGGTTCATAGCATTTTGGATAAGTTAAGAAGTCTGCATGAACCAATGTCTGAGATACGAGTCGACTCCCGAGTTTCACGAGTCGACTCCAAGTGTATCAAGGTCACTGGCACGAGCTCGAGTCGACTCCTGATCAGTACGAGTCGACTCCGACTGAAAACAGACAGAAGGACAGAAGAGCAGTTTTTCAGGTCTGAGATTCGAGTCGACTCCAGTGGAATGCGAGTCGACTCCCAGCGGTACACACAGAAAAAGTCAGAGAGCGTTTTATGGACTCTGAGATTCGAGTCGACTCCAGTGGAACGCGAGTCGACTCCCAGCGGTACACAAAGAAAAAGTCAGAGAGCGTTTTATGGACTCTGAGATTCGAGTCGACTCCCGCAGTACGCGAGTCGACTCCGAGACTGTGCGACCATCGACAGACAGAAGACCATGTTACTGTCTCTGAGATTCGAGTCGACTCCCAGACAGCTCGAGTCGACTCCAAGACAAGCTTCACGTCAAAAGGCAGAAGACCAACTTTCGGAAACTGAGAGCCGAGTCGACTCCAAGGAAGTTCGAGTCGACTCCAAGACTGGATGAGCCAAAAGACAGAGAATCGGGAGTTCGGGCTCTGAGATTCGAGTCGACTCTCAGGACAGTCGAGTCGACTCGAGTGGACAAAATTCAAATTTGGATCCACGGACTACAGAGGATGAGCCGACTCCAAAATTGCCAGGTCAGCGCCAGAAGTTGGCGAGTCGACTCCGGGTCAAGACGAGTCGACTCCCAGTCAAGACGGCAACTTTAATTCAAACTGGGAACAGTTGCCGAGTCGACTCCGGAAAAGCTCGAGTCGACTCCTGCTACAGCCGAGTCGACTCCTGATCGCGCGAGTCGACTCCAACCCACCAACGGTCACATTGTCAGGCTGCGCAGAGTGTGCAGAACGGCCAGAAAAAGCAGAGTAACGGCTAGTTTCCATGGGGGTTGGCTTAAATAGCCACAGAAGACTGTAGCAAGGCAGAGAACACACATTCCACTCCTAGCATTCAAGTCTTCAAGCTCTCTAAGTGCTCTTCAACGAGAAAAAGGGAAGATCTGCATTTACTGCTCCACCAACATCTTTCCAGCATTCAAAGCTTCCTCCTCCTGCTTTCAAGTCGATCACTCTTTCAAGAGGAGACCGGAGTTCCAGAAGCCACACCTCTTCACCATCTTAAAAGCGTTTGAGGGCTTCTAACTCCTTTACGATTATATTGTTTTAAATCTGCTTTTTGAGAAGCTATTTTCTGTTTTCTTCTATCTCGTGTATTTACTTGATTCAATCGGGGGATTGAATCAAGGGGATTAAGGTTGGTTGGTGAGCCGGTTTAAAACCAACGAGTGTAAGGGTTTGATTGTGAGCCCGGGAAAACAATCGGGGTTGGTTCTAGTCGGTGAGCCTGGGAAAACCGACCGAGTTCGTTGTGAGCTCGTAAAACAACAAGTTCGGTTGTGAGCTTGCAAAACAACCGGCTGTAATCCAAGGGGGTTATAGTGAAATTCCCAAGTGAGACTTGGGGAGTAGACGTAGGAGCAAGGGTTAGCTCCGAACCACTATAAAACTTTGTGTTTGTAGTGCATTGTCTCTCATCTTCTTCCCCACACATTACTCACAGCACTTAGCTTTAATTAAATAACTGGCTATAGTATTTAGTTAATCATCCACAAAGTTTTAATTAGCTAAGTTAATTTAAAAACCCAATTCACCCCCCCCCTCTTGGGTTGTCTATCTGGGCAACACACATATTATTTTTAATCTTATATTTTGTCATTTTATATAAAATATTAATGTGTATGATAATAAATAATGTAGCTATAATATAACATAATGTAGAATTATGACTAATATATTAGGAATATCTTAGTATTTGATGTTGTGTAGAGGTGTTAATCGAGTCGAGTCGAATTAGATATGGGTCGGATCGGATGCTAATGGGTCAAATATTTGTCAACCTGAACCTGACATGTTTATTAGCTGGGTCAATAATTATAACCTAAATCTAACCTTTCTATTAAATAGGTAAACGACCTAGCCCATATGTTAATAAATGAGTTAAATCAAGTTAAATGGGTTAAACTGGTTAAGCAGATCTTAAACAGGATAAATAGGATCGGGCCATGACCTGACCTAATTATTAAAGGGGTCAAAATGAATTAAACAACTCAAAGGTCTAAACCTAAACCTGGACTATTTAATAAATAGATTTAGGCAAGTTAACACGTTTATGACTTGGACTTACTTATAGAATTACCACCCCAAGCATTGTGTGCATCTAATAATAAATACAATATCATTATGCTAAATAAAAAATTATTGTTAGAATAAAATATTATGTACAAATAGAAAATTTAGATCTATGATAATATTTAATATAGCATTATTAAAATAACTAAATACATTAAGAGATATAATACTATTATGGTAATATTATGTTATGGTATTATTATAGCATATTATTTAAATATAGTATTGAAAGAATAATAATATTTTATAATGTTTATATTATAAGATAAGATAATATTATGTTAATATTATATTTTTTATTATTATATTATAAAATTTATATAATTTATCGTATAAAACTAAAATTAGGGCTACCATCTAATTAAAGGGGTGAATATAGTATAAATGGTGGGCACAAAGCTATTTGAAGATGGATATGGAATAGTGTATATCTGAAAAACAATTATAACCATCTAGCATAGCCTTATTTAGGTCCATGACCATTTTTGATGAGAGCACAAAAGTGCGATCTATACGCTGCTTAAATTAATATTATTGTTAACAAATAATGATAAAAGTGTTGCATTAATTTTATATTTTTATTTGGCACAGATTATCGTAAATCAGAGTTTAAATGTGCATTTGGTACAGTTTGGGATGATTCATGACTTCAAGCTTGATTACACTGGAGCAGAATTGAACCTGGTCAAACACACTTGCACCCGAGCAACACTTGTCTACTTGTCACAGTTCCTTGAGTGCATTGGAATTCTGCATTGGAATTCAAAATAAAGAAAGAAATCAGCAGCATGTCCAGCTTCTTTCTCGTCTCATCCCGTGCGGCCATTTGAAGAAGATCACGATGCAGTCGTCTACGTCCAATCCCCCGTGTCCGCCCGCATGGAAGAGATCCCGATCCTTCTCAATCGGGCCACATAATTAGGAATCCCCCGAGTCCCCTGCTTCCTACTTCCGGATTCGTGATCATCCCAGCATCCCGCGATCACCTCCCAGATCTCAGAATCCCATGCATCTCACGTGCATCTTCAGCCTTCCCCAGCCGTTCACGACCATTCTGCGTCTCGCTTCCATCCACCAGCGCGTCCACCACTTCCAGGTTCTCGCTCATCCGAGCCAAAGGTCCCGCTTCCATTCTCCCGTTTCCGCGATCACCTCCCGGATCCATGATCTGCTCTTCTTCCGCCCGCCTCATGCGCCTCCCAGCCGTTCGTGAGGTTCATAGCAGCATCCACAATCTCCCAACTTTATCCCACGACATATGCCAAAGATCCCATGATCAGCCTTCCTTTCAGCTTCCACCCAGCATCCCGAGCCCAACACCCAGCCGTTCGTGGTGATTCTCCTGCATCAAATTCCCTGCAATCTTTCGTTTCCGCGTCTGCCTCTTTCCCCGTTTCAAAGCTTCCGCGATCAACGTCCGCGAGCAATCTTCCGGATTCCCAGCATCCCGTGAAGCGTCGCAGCGTCCGCGAGCATCTTCTACACCCATCCGCGCGTCGTCCGCACCCGCGATCAGCCCCAGTCATCCCGTTCGTCCATCCGAGTCCCGGCATCAGCCCAGCCGTCCGCAAAGCACCCCTCCGCGTCCGCTCCGCGTTCTCAGCATCACACGCACGATCCTCGGCATCCGTTCTTAGCTCCTCTCCACGCACGATCAGGGGAATCTGTCACGACCCCCGCCCCGTTCCCGGCGGGCCGCCGCGACGGTCCTAGGGTGCGGGTAGGCATAAGGCCACCAGCCACCACGTAGAACCCTACTACCTATCAATCATCAATAAATCTTGAAAAATTTGGCATGATACATGCACAAAATGATCACTTTTTCTATAGTGACCTGTCAGGATTATCTCAATACATACAACAACACTACCTGTCAGAGCAGCAATCACATAATCTGTCACATAATGAACCTGGACAATATATATCAATACATCATCTCAGGCATATAACTCATATGTATAAAAATCTGGTTCCCATTCCATCCATGGTCAAACCCATATCCACAACAGGATCTATGACTGTAACTATACACTATATACAATAGAAGGTTTATAATACACCAAAAGGGTATAAACCTCTATCTACATTATACTATACTATACTATGGAGCGGCACAGCTAGCAGGCAATCTCTAACCCTGCTCTTCTCTATACAATACCTGCCCTGCAATCAAAAACACCAAACTGGAGAGTGAGTATATAAACACTCAATGAGTGGAGTAGAGAGTACTATGCACATGAGACAGAATATAATCATGGCTCGAGATGAAATCTCAAGATCAATAACAACATGAACATGAACTCAACATAGAGAATATGGAGTAAATCATCAATATCACCACAATCAATATCAACTCATCTGAAGCATATATGGAATAATCAAGTAAACATATATGCTACTCATGAATATGCTCAACAGATCATAATGCTGGAACATACAAATCAGGTGTCAATATGCTGAAATCATCACTAGACAGCTGTCGGGAGGTGGGTTTTACGCCCCAGGCGAACCAGCAACAACTCCCTACTGTCACATGCATATGCAGGATAAGACACCATATCGATAATGTAAATGCTAGACAGCTGTCGGAAGGTGGGTTTTACGCCCCAGGCGAACCAGCAACAACTCCCTACTGTCACATGCATATGCAGGATAAGACACCACACTAATCATGTAAATGCCGGCCAGTATCCAGAACAGAAATCCATCTCACATCTACATACTAAACGGCACCTCGCGGGAATTCTACATCCGCGGGAAGCCATACTGCACCTCGCGGGGTCTTACTATGCCCGGCGGCAAGCAGAATATAAGTCGTAGGACCGGCCGATCCTACGCCTAGGGCCGTGTCCCCCCTAGGAAGGGACTGGGCTCCGCCCACCCAGAAGGCTACTATGTGCACAAAGGCCGATGTTCAACCCCATCGACTATAGGTGTCCTGCAGATACTGCCAAGCCATGCATAAATGCCATAATGCACCCTCCCAATACTCTACTAAAAAGGAGTATAATCAAGATTACCACTCACTCGATCATGACCCAATCATAAACTAACATCAGGGTTAGGAGTGAGGGTCAAGGAAGTGCAATACAACTCAATATACCACTAAAAAGGCTCTACAAATCTTTGAAATGGAGAAAATGAAATCAATTTACAAAAGAAGTTATTTCACAATTTGGAACCAATTTAATTACTCATAAAAGAGTATAATCAAGGTTACCACTTACAAGTCTTTGAAATAGAGGAAATGAAATCAATTTACAAAAGAAATCATTTCACAATTCAGATCCAATTTGATTACTCATCAACCCCTCGAAATTCCTCTCAATATTTCCTCAAATGCATGTACAGAATAATCAAGCATGGAGAATCAAGATTATAGAAGAATCTACTACAATATCAATCAATATGCTCAAGTGGAATCAATTCACACTTGGCGACATTCATGAAAATGAATTAAGGAAGCTCATGGTGCAAAGTACATGACTCCCACTCACCTGCCAATCCGGCACGGCCTCGATACGCCTCTAGAATTCTACAGCAGGCAGTGGAAAACTTCTTCCTCTCATTTCCTAGCTTCTTGCCCAACTGTGACATGCATTTACCATACATTTAGTCTTGTATCAAGGTCATAATCTACGTGCCAATTATAATATAGGGAACTTTAATTGATTCAACTCCCCCGTTCCCTAAATCTTTTCTTTTCTTTCTCTTTTTCTTTTTCTATTAATTAACTCATCATTTATGTGTATTAGGGTCTCCCTTGCACGAGTACAAGGTCTCCCTTAGCCTAATCTAGGCTTAATACCCTATTATGGCATGAAATCCCTTATTTTCCACCCGGATGAACAGTAACCCGAACTGACAGTGGGTTACTTCATCCCGGTTTTGATCCACTTTCAGGACTCCAAATTTGATGAAATTTTTACCTAACATTCTACACTCATAGAGAATTCCAAAGAGATAACATGCATCATCATCGGAGGCCGTTTGACCTCCTAAATAATTCGCCGAAGTTGGGACTTCGACACAGTTTTTCCGTAGTGCCGGAAAAATTTGTTAAAATCCGATTCTTCCTCTTTTAACCACCTCTACAACCCTTATCCGACCCCTCTAGACTATATCTACCCTTTGTATAGCCTAATATCATCAAAAGACTAGATAGGGATGGATATTTACCTTTTTCTTTTTGGAAATCGAGGTCCTTGCGTAGAGGGGAAGGAGATCTACGTTTTTCCCTTCAGCTGGAAGTGCAACCGGGATCTCTTTCCTCCTCGAATCCTCTTTCTCTTCTTCTTTCTTCTTCTTCTTCTTCTCTTTTTCTTTCTTTCTTTCTTTCTTTCCTCTGTTTCACGCCTGAGAACCCCCTCTCTGTGACTCTCTCTCGGTTTCATTCCCGTGAGCCACCAACCACCCCATTTAAATCACATCAAAGCACTATTCACCTTTGTTTAATATTATTAAATTCCCATTTTGCCCCTAACACTTCAACATATCTACAACTATGCCATTATCTTTTGATTCCTTCCAATTTTACCCTTTATATCAATTTTAAAGGACTATTCTATCCCTTTTTATATAAAAAAAAAAATTTTGGGGTTATTACATCCTCCCCTCCTTATATAAAATTCGTCCTCGAATTTAAAAGAGTAAATTACCTGATTACTCAAAGAGGTGAGGGTATTTGCTCTTCATACTTTGCTCCGACTCCCAAGTGCATTCTTCAACATTGTGCCGGTGCCATTGGACCTTTACCATACATATTTCCTTATTTCTCAGCTTCCTGATCTGAGTATCAAGAATAGCGACAGGAAGTTCTTCATAAGAAAGATCTTCTTCTACTATAACTTCCTGCACTGATAGCACATGAGATGGATCCGGCACATACTTCCGGAGCATAGATATGTGGAATACTGGATGCACATGGCTGAGGTTTGGAGGCAGTGCTAATCTGTAAGATACATTGCCAACTTTATCTAATATTTCAAAGGGGCCAATGTATCTGGGACTAAGCTTGCCCCTCTTTCCAAACCTCATTACCCCTTTCATAGGAGAGATCTTTAGGAACACGTGATCCCCCGTGCCAAACTGCACATCTCTCCTTCTGACATCTGAGTAGCTCTTCTGCCTACTGAACACTGTCCTCAACCTTTCCTGTATCATTGGCACTTTTTCTGATGTCTCTCTGATCAAATCTGGTCCTTCTAGGTGCTTCTCTCCAATCTCAGACCAGCACAAGGGAGATCTACATTTCTTCCCATAAAGTGCCTCATAAGGTGCCATACCAATAGTGGAGTGATAACTGTTATTATATGCAAACTCCACTAAAGGTAAGTATCTGTCCCAGCTACCTCTGAAATCCAGTACACACATTCTGAGCATATCCTCGAGGGTCTGAATGGTCCTCTCCGATTGCCCATATGTTTGAGGGTGAAATGCTGTACTGAAATCAAGCTGAGTTCCTAATGCCTCATGGAGTTTCTGCCAAAATCTAGAGGTAAACTGTGAACCTCTATCTGATATAATAGAAACTGGCACTCCATGCAGAGATACTATTTTATTCACATATATTTCGGCATACTGAGCTACTGAATATGTGGTTTTTACCGGTAGAAAATGGGCTGATTTTGTCAATCTATCCACAATCACCCAGATGGAATCATATCCTTTTTGTGTTCTGGGCAGCCCGACCACAAAATCCATAGTTATCCTTTCCCATTTCCACTCGGGCAAAGGTAACTCTTGCAACAGTCCTGTTGGCTTCTGATGTTCAAATTTCATTTGCTGACAAGTCAAACAAGAAGCCACATATTTGGCCACATCCCTTTTTAATCCGTTCCACCAATATATGCCCTTGATATCATGATACATTTTGGTGGAACCAGGATGAATGCTATAGGGAGTGTTGTGTGCTTCATGCATAATCCTCTGTCTCAGATCTTCCACATTTGGCACACATAGCCTACTGCCACACCTCAACATTCCATCTACAATCTGAAACCTTTCTGACTGTCCTGATTGCACTTCTCCTTTCAGTTTCACAAGGATTGGATCTAAATCCTGTGAAACTTTGATTTCATCTATCAACCTCGGTTTCACCTGAAACTGTGCAATCAAAGGACGAACCTCTAATAACTCAAAAGATAGTCCCTGAGCAAATAAATCTGCCAGATCTCTGACTATCTCTCTCCTCTGGACGGAGATGTGAGATAAACTGCCCATTGACTTCCGGCTTAATGCATCTGCTACTACATTAGCCTTGCCCGGATGATACAGGATTTGGCAGTCATAATCCTTCAACAGCTCTATCCATCTCCTCTGTCTGAGATTCAAATCTCTTTGCTGCTGAATGTACTGGAGGCTTTTATGATCAGTATATATTTCACATTTCTCACCATATAAATAATGCCTCCATATCTTTAATGCAAATATGACAGCAGCCATTTCCAAGTCATGAGTGGGATAGTTTACTTCATGCTTTCTTAGCTGTCTGGATGCATATGCAATCACCTTGCCATTCTGCATCAACACACATCCCAATCCCACTTTAGAAGCATCACAGTAGACTACAAACCCGCCTGTATCTGTGGGTAGAGTCAAAACTGGAGCTGATGTGAGACAATCTTTCAGCTTCTGGAAGCTCTGTTCACAAGAATCTGTCTAAGTGAACTTAACCTGCTTCCGAGTCAGCTTTGTTAATGGGGTAGCTATTTTTGAAAAGTCCTTTACAAACTTCCTATAGTACCCAGCCAGACCCAGAAAACTCCTGATTTCTGTTACATTTGTTGGTCTCGGCCAATCCATAACTGCCTCAATCTTCTTGGGATCCAACCTGATTCCTTCCTTACATATTATGTGTCCCAAGAATCCAACTTCTTGTAGCCAGAACTCACATTTAGTACGTTTGGCATACAGTTCATGTTCTCTCAAGGTTTGTAGTGCTATCCTTAAATGCTCTTCATGATCAGCCTGACTCTTAGAATATATGAGGATATCATCTATAAAGACTATCACAAATCTGTCAAGATAGGGTTTAAAGACCCTATTCATCAAATCCATGAATGCTGCTGGGGCATTTGTCAGCCCAAATGGAAGCACTAGAAACTCATAGTGCCCATATCTCGTTCTGAATGCAGTCAAGAATTTATGATGAGTTTACATAAATTATCTCTTAACATAGTAAAATAGCAAAAACCATCAAAGAGATCACATAGTCATATCATAATAAATCTGAGAATCTACAATATTCACCTTCTCTTATTAACACAAATCTTCATTATTGAAAAATCTAGTCTCCCATCACAGTCAATATTTTTGACCAATTTAAATTGATTCGATCCACTATACTTTCGCTACACAACTCTGATCAATATCCTCCGAATTTATTAATTGACTTTCTGTCAAAATATAAATCTTGATTGTAAACTGAATGATATACAATTTTGTCTCAAGTAGAGCCAAAAAGAACTCTTAAGTCTCATCCCCAAATATATTTTACAGAATCGTATATGACTCATAAAATAACATATAGAAAAACCCTACGCTCCATAGTATGATCCTATACTTAATCTTGACTCACCCTATTGCTCTGACAGGACTCTTCTTAACCTTTGCTCTGATACCAAGCTTTGTCACGACCCCCGCCCCATTCCCGGCGGGCCGCCGCGACGGTCCTAGGGTGCGGGTAGGCATAAGGCCACCAGCCACCACGTAGAACCCTACTACCTATCAATCATCAATAAATCTTGAAAAATTTGGCATGATACATGCACAAAATGATCACTTTTTCTATAGTGACCTGTCAGGATTATCTCAATACATACAACAACACTACCTGTCAGAGCAGCAATCACATAATCTGTCACATAATGAACCTGGACAATATATATCAATACATCATCTCAGGCATATAACTCATATGTATAAAAATCTGGTTCCCATTCCATCCATGGTCAAACCCATATCCACAACAGGATCTATGACTGTAACTATACACTATATACAATAGAAGGTTTATAATACACCAAAAGGGTATAAACCTCTATCTACATTATACTATACTATACTATGGAGCGGCACAGCTAGCAGGCAATCTCTAACCCTGCTCTTCTCTATACAATACCTGCCCTGCAATCAAAAATACCAAACTGGGGAGTGAGTATATAAACACTCAGTGAGTGGAGTAGAGAGTACTATGCACATGAGACAGAATATAATCATGGCTCGAGATGAAATCTCAAGATCAATAACAACATGAACATGAACTCAACATAGAGAATATGGAGTAAATCATCAATATCACCACAATCAATATCAACTCATCTGAAGCATATATGGAATAATCAAGTAAACATATATGCTACTCATGAATATGCTCAACAGATCATAATGCTGGAACATACAAATCAGGTGTCAATATGCTGAAATCATCACTAGACAGCTGTCGGGAGGTGGGTTTTACGCCTTAGGCGAACCAGCAACAACTCCCTACTGTCACATGCATATGCAGGATAAGACACCATATCGATAATGTAAATGCTAGACAGCTGTCGGAAGGTGGGTTTTACGCCCCAGGCGAACCAGCAACAACTCCCTACTGTCACATGCATATGCAGGATAAGACACCACACTAATCATGTAAATGCCGGCCAGTATCCAGAACAGAAATCCATCTCACATCTACATACTAAACGGCACCTCGCGGGAATTCTACATCCGCGAGAAGCCATACTGCACCTCGCGGGGTCTTACTATGTCCGGCGGCAAGCAGAATATAAGTCGTAGGACCGGCCGATCCTACGCCTAGGGCCGTGTCCCCCCTAGGAAGGGACTGGGCTCCGCCCACCCAGAAGGCTACTATATGCACAAAGACCGATGTTCAACCCCATCGACTATAGGTGTCCTGCAGATACTGCCAAGCCATGCATAAATGCCATTATGCACCCTCCCAATACTCTACTAAAAAGGAGTATAATCAAGATTACCACTCACTCGATCATGACCCAATCATAAACTAACATCAGGGTTAGGAGTGAGGGTCAAGGAAGTGCAATACAACTCAATATACCACTAAAAAGGCTCTACAAATCTTTGAAATGGAAAAATAAAATCAATTTACAAAAGAAGTTATTTCACAATTTGGAACCAATTTAATTACTCATAAAAGAGTATAATCAAGGTTACCACTTACAAGTCTTTGAAATAGAGGAAATGAAATCAATTTACAAAAGAAATCATTTCACAATTCAGATCCAATTTGATTACTCATCAACCCCTCGAAATTCCTCTCAATGTTTCCTCAAATGCATGTACAGAATAATCAAGCATGGAGAATCAAGATTATAGAGGAATCTACTACAATATCAATCAATATGCTCAAGTGGAATCAATTCACACTTGGCGACATTCATGAAAATGAATTAAGGAAGCTCATGGTGCAAAGTACATGACTCCCACTCACCTGCCAATCCGGCACGGCCTCGATACGCCTCTAGAATTCTACAGCAGGCAGTGGGGAACTTCTTCCTCTCGTTTCCTAGCTTCTTGCCCAACTGTGACATGCATTTACCATACATTTAGTCTTGTATCAAGGTCATAATCTACGTGCCAATTATAATATAGGAAACTTTAATTGATTCAACTCCCCCGTTCCCTAAATCTTTTCTTTTCTTTCTCTTTTTCTTTTTCTATTAATTAACTCATCATTTATGTGTATTAGGGTCTCCCTTGCACGAGTACAAGGTCTCCCTTAGCCTAATCTAGGCTTAATACCCTATTATGGCATGAAATCCCTTATTTTCCACCCGGATGAACAGTAACTCGAACTGACAGTGGGTTACTTCATCCCGGTTTTGATCCACTTTCAGGACTCCAAATTTGATGAAATTTTTACCTAACATTCTACACTCATAGAGAATTCCAAAGAGATAACATGCATCATCATCGGAGGCCGTTTGACCCCCTAAATAATTCGCCGAATTTCGAACTTCGACACAGTTTTTCCGTAGTGCCGGAAAAATTTGTTAAAATCCGATTCTTCCTCTTTTAACCACCTCTACAATCCTTATCCGACCCCTCTAGACTATATCCACCCTTTGTATAGCCTAATGTCATCAAAAGACTAGATAGGGACGGATATTTACCTTTTTCTTTTTGGAAATCGAGGTCCTTGCGTAGAGGGGAAGGAGATCTACGTTTTTCCCTTCAGCTGGAAGTGCAACCGGGATCTCTTTCCTCCTCGAATCCTCTTCCTCTTCTTCTTTCTTCTTCTTCTTCTTCTCTTTTTCTTTCTTTCTTTCTTTCTTTCCTCTGTTTCACGCCTGAGAACCCCCTCTCTGTGACTCTCTCTCGGTTTCATTCCCGTGAGCCACCAACCACCCCATTTAAATCACATCAAAGCACTATTCACCTTTGTTTAATATTATTAAATTCCCATTTTGCCCCTAACACTTCAACATATCTACAACTATGCCATTATCTTTTGATTCCTTCCAATTTTACCCCTTATATCAATTTTAAAGGACTATTCTATCCCTTTTTATATAAAAAAAAAAAATTGGGGTTATTACAGAATCATCGCTGGTCCATGGGCTCTGGGGATCTATATGAAGAGAGCTATCTCGGTTGGAAACGGGGGGACTTTCATTCTAGAAAAAAAACAGAGAAGGGAAGAAAGAAAGAAACATGGTATGCCCTGTTTCCGAAAAGAAAAAGAAAAGAAAAACAAAAGAGGAGGTGATGTTTGTAATGGCCGGCTAACTCCCTTAGCAAAGGGTGATGGATGAGCCCTTGTCATGTTGCTTTCTTCAAGTACACTCTAAACTTTTATTCAAATTGATTTATATCCATTGGTATGTTTTGGATTCTTGCATGTTTATTTATTAGATAGATCTTGTATGGTTTATATATATTGATGCATGGATTGTTTCGATGTTTGTTTTGTCGTAGACGTAACCGGCACGATAAATACTTGGATGTTGAATTCATGTTTTCAGATTATATACTCCATGATTAGAACTATTCTATCAAATTAATCCTTAATCAAGAATCACCGAGTTTATTTATTGAAAGTAATATTGTCAAGGAGGATTCCGGATCCCTAGCCTTCTCTATATTCTTGAAATTTGTTTAATTACCTATTATTCTTTGCTTTTAATTTCTGAAAATCAACTGAAAATTACATTTGAAATTACGCTAATAATACCTATACCGTTTCTTAAGGATTCGACCTCGGACTTCCGAGTTTTACTGCTTGTGTGATTCTCCTGCACTTGGGAGAGCAATTTTGCGAAAGCACCAAGTTTTTGGCGTCGTTGCCGGGGACTGCCCAACTTTGGGATGACGGGGATAGAAACAATAAGTCTTTGCCTAGGCCTACTGTTAGATGTATGCCCTAGAAGCCAATTTTGGCTGACACATTATTAATTCTGGGACATAATTTGTACTTGACTTTATTATTGAATAAATGAAAGGCATCTTTTTCATTCATATTGTTATTGTGTCTACGAATCGTCCGAGGAATTAATAAGATGATGATGCATATTCTCAAGAGTTGAGAATTTGAGCCATGTATCATTAGTGATTAATTTCTAAATGCTCCTGATCGATGGATCATCATGAGGACGGTGATCGATCCGATGAAATCAGTGCACACATTACTTTTCCTATGGATGGACGAGACTCGAGTCCACGGTGTGGAGACACTGAAGTAATAGTGCAGGTGCTTGTTAGAGAACAAGGGTACTGAGCGTGACCAAGACAAGAAGTCACTTGGATGTCTATCCACTCGTCAGTGACTTGCTTGATGTTGCAGTAGTGTGACTGGTCCTTTGACCTGGTGCTTCGGCTACTCACAGTGAGGTTATTGTAGTTTGACTGCATATACACATGGCCTCTAGACATATGGGACCATGCAGTGTAGATTGGCTGCAGTAGGTTCACTGTAGGAGTAGGGTATGCACCTATATGGAATCTATCGACCTTGGTAGATAAGGAGAGATCCTATGTGATTTATAAGACTAAGTTCGTAAGACCTCGGCCGGGGCAGTATGCACAGTGGAGAAAGAGTTTTCCATTCTCGAACTTAAGTCGAATAAATCTTCACATACGACAGACGATGGGGTTTGACGAGTTGTCCATGACCTTCGTACTGTAGGGATCCACGATAGTAGGACTGTATCACATGATGACTGCACCTAGAGGTTCATTATTCTATTCTACTGGGTAGCCACTACATGCTGCTAGGTGTCACTGGTGGATGGTGGGACTCATAGGGATTATCTTGATGATCGATAAACCCTAATGAGTAGAGTTGGAATCGTTCCAACCCATTGAAAGGAGTTTTCAAGATATTGTGATAGAGATCACAATATATCTCACTACCAGTCAGAATAGAACCTATGGGGTCACACACACTAGAAGTATTGACCGATCCGATGGTTGAAAAGTGATTATGAATCACGAGTAATCAATTTGATTGATAAGAGGTTGAAGAAGGAATGAGAATTGATTAATTGGACTTAAAACATAAATCCTACTTGGAGTAGGATTCCTAGAGTCCTAATTGGATTAGGACTGAAAATCCTATTTGGAGTAGGACTGGGATTCCTACTTAGAGTAGGATTCCTACAATCCTAATTAGATTAGGATTTTGAATTCAATTTGGATTTCTACTTAGAATAGGATTCCTAGAAATCCTAATTGGATTAGGACTTTGGATTCAAATAAGAGTTCTAATTGGATTAGGACTAAAATTAAATAAGTCCTAATTAGATTAGGATTTATTAAGTCCTAATTAATCATTAATCTAATGGATCAACATGACTCCTAATTAGATTAGGATTGAAGGGTTCAATTGAGTCATGGTTCATTCAAGTCCTAATTGGATTAGGACTAGCATTGATTGAACCCAATTGATTCAAGCCTAATTAGATTAGGATTAAACCATGAGAGGGACACCTAATCCTCCTTGGAGGAGGATTAGGTTAACCAAATAAGAGGGGCATGAGCCCCTCTCATCTTATTTGGTGCGGCATGAAGAGAGGGGGCCGGCGCCCCCTCTTTGGAAAATAGTCTAGGGCTCCTAAATTGTAGGAGCCCTAGATGGGTTTAAAAGAGGAGCAAGGGCCGGCGCCCTAGAAGCATTGAAAACCCTCTCCTCCAAGCCGTGGCCACCCTCTCCTCTTCTCTTGTTTCAGCTGCAAGCATAGAAGAAAAAGAAAGATCATTGGCGGCCTCCTCCTCCTCTCTTCCTCCTTCCAACGCAGGGAAAAGAAAGAAGGCTGCAGGGGCTTTGATCTTCTTCCTCTCTTCATCCATCTTCTTCCTCCTCCCTCTAGCATTCAAAGGTTGATTGAAAGGGAGGTGATCAGCCATCAAAGTTATCTTTGTAAGGGAGCTAGCACTCCGGGGAGATAGAAAGCTTGGATCGGTTCCTGCTTCGTGTGGATACCCGAAGAGGCCGGGCACTTGAACGGCTTCAAGCGAACCTTCATCCAAAACCATGAACTCTAGTTTGCGGTGATCATCTACCCGCACAAGGTGAAGATCTGATCTTCTAAAGTTTTAAAAAGTTCTTAATTCTTATCTAACTATGAACGGTTCATGAAACAATGTTCATGAGATGAACGTCGATCCCGCACATGCCTCTTCCGCTGCCATCTGATTTTTTTTTTTGAATTATCAGCGGCATGGGCGGGTCTTCTAACAGTGGTATCAGAGCCAGATTTCGTAGATTAAGGTAAGGATTAATTATTAATAGGCTTATTAGATCTGAAAATTGAATGATCATGCATGCTGAAAATTTTCTGCATGCAGATTTTTTCTAGGGTGCTGATTTTTGCATGCTGATTTTTATGTGATAAAAGGATGATTCTAATTGCATTGTTAATGGGATTACAAAGTTTAGAATCATGATTAGCATGATCAGCAACCTATGTCATGAGATAATCAATTAGTTTTCAGATCTAAAAATTATAATTGCTGCATGTGGTGATGATCATAGGATTCAGACCCTTTTGGTATTAAATGTAAAGACCTACGATGTGATCTGCAATGTTATGTAATTTTTCAGATGCTTGCATGCATCTTATTTGATGTTTTGAGAGGCCTGCGTGCCTCCTAAAAGGGAATGTAATTTATTATTATTTTTATTTTACATCTGGTTGTATTTCTGTGATGTGATGTACGTCAACGATCAAGTTGAAGACAAGGCATGAGATGAACGGCGATCTAAGCGGTTGATGACGATGGGATCAAGAGTTGATCAAGGATCGAATCAAGGAGGCTTGGAACCAATTCAAGAGTTGAAGATCAATTGATCGATTGACGTGCATGTGCTTGTAATATGACCCAATTAGAATCCATGATCATCACCTATTTAAAATTTGTTTTTACTTGATGCTGCGATTATAACTGCCTGTGATGTGCCGTTTGCATGTGATGTGAATGAGAGTCGGGTAGATAGGTTTGCATGTGATGTAACAAACCCAATTGAGACCTAAACTAAAACCTCCTCAATCAAGTCGAGAGTGAACTGACATGAGCAAGTCATATTAGATTAGTTGATCTAATTGGTGTCTAGGAAAGCATGAAAGGTGGTTACTTAATTAGGACCTTACTCTCTGAGTAAGGAGAGCCTCCCACCTGCTTACCTGACCAATTGTTCGATTACCTCTTATGAAGAGCTCAAGTTGCAAACACTAAGACCTGATTAACCAATATTAAGTCAATAGGTCTTCCACTGTAGTAGAGCTGCTAAGGTCTTTCTGATGTTGATTTGTCTCGGCTGGATACAGTGGGCAAGTTGCATCGGAGGGCTGGACCTCTCTATAGACATGAGATGTTGTAGGGTAAAGGTGGGGTTGGGCACCAATAACTGTTATGTGAGGACCCAATGACGACTTTATTCTTACGGTTATACGGTGGGTTTGACTTAACTAAGAAATGGGACCAATAACTGTTAGGTGAGGTCTTCATGGCTTAGAGACCAAGTAGCATTGCAACATGCTTGAGAAGCATTGTACAAGAGTTGTACATTCATCAATTTATGTGTCACCAATAACTGTTAGGTGAGGTGGCATGTAAATCGGTGGGACCGCAGTACCCACTAGAAACCCTAGTCGTGTAGGATTTCCGTTTTTCTACCCGGGGAGTGTGATGAATTCGAGAAAATAGTGGGAGATACATTTGTTCTAAAAGATCCTAGAACAGATTAAGGATCAAGTACAAAAGTCTAACTAGAATCTTTACTCTCTGCAGATCATAATGTCAGCCTCAAACCCTTTGACCCGTATTCTTGGGACCAACCGATTGACCGGTACCAATTACAGAGACTAGCTTAGAAATCTCAAAATTGTTCTGAGTTGCGAGAAAATAGGCTATATACTCGATTCAGATATCCCCGCATTACCAGCACGTCTAACCGCTGATCAGCGTGCGACGCATGAGAAGTGGACAAACGATGATATTAGGGTCAAGTGCTATATCATGGCATCCATGTCCAATGAACTACAATGCCAGCATGAAAATATGAAGACTGCTAGGGACATACTGGCGCACCTGCAAGAGTTGTATGGTGAGCAGAGTCGCACAGCTCGTTTTGAAGTGTCCAAGAGGCTCTTCAAAGCAAAGATGCGCGAGGGGCAGTCCGTCCATGATCACGGTCTGACTATGATCAAGGACCTAGAGGAGCTTGAGAAGCTCGGTATGAACATGCACAAGGAATTGCAAGTAGATCTGATTCTTCAATCCTTTTCTGATTCATTTGGTCAGTTTATAGTAAACTACCACATGAATAAGATTGAATGCACTAAGACTGAACTGATAAATATGTTGGTAACTGCTGAGGGAGCCTTGAAAGGTTCAAGGGGCAATGTCCTTGCTGCTGAGTTGACTTCTGATTCCAAGAGAAAGTTTACTTGGAAGAAAAAGAAGCCTGCTAAGAAGCAGAAGAAAGACAAGAAGCCAAAGAAGAAAGTTCAAAAGAAAAAGGCTAATGACAAAGAAAAATGTTTCCACTGCAATCTCGACGGCCACTGGAAGAGAAACTGTCCTTCATACCTCGAGAGCCTGAAGAACAAGAAAGGTGACACACCTTCAGAAGGTATAGACTTGCTCATAATTGAAACTAATCTAATGGTTTCTTCTACTTCTAGTTGGGTTATAGATTCTGGTTCTAGTGCTCATCTGTGCACTACCATGCAGGGTCTAAAGGAAAGTAGAAGGCTGGCGGAAGGTGCAGTAACCCTTCGGGTTGGCAACGGGACAAAAGTTGCTGCTGTGGCTGTGGGCACCTACCATCTGCGACTACCGTCTGGTTTTAGTTTATTACTTAGAGACTGCTATTATGTACCTGCTGCTAGCAGAAATTTGATTTCTGTTTCATATCTAGCACAGGAAGATCATGTTTTTACATTTGACAAAGACTGCTGTTCTATTTATTTCAGAAATAAAATAGTCGCACGTGGTTTTATGATTGACAGTCTCTATCATTTGCATATGGATGTATCTATAAATGTGTCTGAGCAAGAAGTGAATGCCAAAGGATCCAAAAGATCCAGGGATGAGATAAACCAAAAATATTTGTGGCACCTCAGGCTTGGCCATATTGGAGAAGACAGAATGAACAAAATGGATAAAGATGGGCTTCTCGGCTCATTGACTTCCGAGTCATATCCAGTTTGCGAGTCCTGTCTCCAAGGAAAAATGGCTAGATTGCCTTTTGTAGGACACGGGGAGAGGACCACTGAGATACTTACCCTGATACACACAGATGTGTGTGGCCCATTCGATGTGCAAGCCAGGGGACGTTATTCGTACTTCATTACCTTTACCGATGATTATTCACGGTATGGGTATGTGTATCTTATGAGACACAAATCTGAATCTTTCGAAAAGTTCAAAGAGTTCAGAAATGAAGTAGAAAAACAAACTGGAAAACCCCTTAAGGCTCTTCGATCAGATCGAGGAGGAGAATACCTTAGTGGAGAATTTCGGGACTATCTCAAGGACAATGGCATAGTCTCACAATGGACTCCTCCGGGTACATCTCAACTCAACGGGGTGTCAGAGAGGAGAAATCGGACTCTATTGGATATGGTCCGATCCATGATGAGTTTCACTGATCTACCGATGTTTCTTTGGGGAGATGCCTTACTTACCGCAGTATATCTACTGAATAGGGTTCCCTCTAAATCCGTTCCTACCACACCGTATGAGATATGGCATGGTAAGAAACCAAGTCTTGGTCATCTCAAGATTTGGGGATGTCCGGCCCACGTCAAAAGACTACAGGCGGACAAACTAGAGGCTAGGACCATAAGTGCTCGTTTTATAGGATATCCTAAAGAGTCATTAGGATACAATTTTTACATCTCAGAGGATCACAATGTGTTTGTGAGCCGTCATGCCATCTTCTTGGAAAATCAGTTTATTCTTGACAGAGGCAGTGGGAGGAAAATTGAGCTTGAAGAGAAAGTCTCTGAAAAGCAACGAGTCATGGATCCTATCGAACCCATTAATACAGAGCCAGTACACGATGTCCCTCAACCACCTCGCAGATCTAGTAGGGTCTTCCATCCTTCTGATAGATACTTATGTATACTAAAAGAGGATACCGAGGAAATGTTCCTAGTGGGAGATAGGGATCACATACAGGATCCCAAAACCTACGACGAGGCGATATCTGATATCGATTCCGAGAAATGGTTGGAAGCCATGAAATCAGAGTTAGACTCCATGCGTTCCAACCAAGTCTGGACCTTAGTAGATCCACTAGAAGGTATTGTACCTATTGGATGCAAATGGATCTACAAAAGGAAGACAGGATCGGATGGAAAGGTAGAGACCTATAAAGCAAGGCTAGTGGCGAAAGGGTATAGTCAACACGAAGGCATTGACTATCAGGAGACCTTTTCACCTGTAGCCATGCTAAAATCCATCCGAACATTGCTTGCCATTGCAGCATTTCATGATTATGAAATCTGGCAGATGGATGTGAAAACTGCTTTCCTGAATGGACATCTTGATGAAGATATCTTATATGGAACAGCCTTTGAGTTTCACTTCCAGTGATGGAGATCACAAGGTCTGCAAGCTGCAAAGGTCCATCTATGGACGAAAGCAAGCATCTCGGAGTTGGAACACTCGTTTCGATGACGCAATCAAAATGTTTGATTTCATCAAAAACGAAGAGGAACCGTGTGTTTACAAAAAGGTTAGTGGGAGCGCTGTCGTATTTCTCGTACTGTACGTGGACGACATCCTCCTGATAGGGAATGATATTCCCATGCTAACCTCGGTCAAGGTCCGGTTGTCAAAAGAGTTCTCCATGAAAGACCTTGGGGAAGCATCCTATATTTTGGGAATAAAGGTCTATAGAGATAGATCTAAAAGGATGCTTGGCCTATCACAGAAGATGTACATAGAGGAAGTGCTGAAAAGGTTCAGGATGGAAAACTCTAAAAGGGGTCTTTTACCCCTAAGACATGGAATTCATCTCTCCAAGAAGATGTGCCCCAACACATCTGAAGATATTCAACGCATGAGCAAGATCCCTTATGCATCGACAATAGGGAGCCTCATGTATGCCATGCTATGTACACGACCTGATATAGCCCTAGCTGTGAGTGTCACAAGCAGATATCAGTCGAATCCAGGTGAAGAACACTGGACAGCTGTGAAGAATATTCTTAAGTACTTGAGAAGAACTAAAGATTTATTCTTGGTCTTTGGAGGATCATCAGAGTTAAAGGTAGAAGGGTACACAGATTCAGACTTCATGACTGACGTCGATGATAGATAGTCAACATCAAGATATGTGTTCTTGTGCAATGGTGGTACGGTGAATTGGAAGAGTTCTAAACAACCGATCATTGCTGACTCTACTATGGAAGCTGAATACATCGCCGCATCTGAAGCTGCTAAGGAAGGCTTCTGGTTCAAGAAATTTATTGCGGAATTAGATGTAATGTCATCAGATGCCATAACACTCTACTGCGATAATAATGGCGCCATAGCTCTTGCTAAGGAGCCAAGGTCTCATCAGAAGTCCAAGCATATAGAGCGGCGCTTCCACCTCATACGCGACTATGTTGAGAAGAAGTATGTCGAGGTGCAGAGAGTAGACTCCGCGGACAACGTGGCAGACCCGTTCACTAAGCAGCTAAGTCAATAAAAGACTGAAGCCCACCTTGAGAAGATGGGACTAAGATATATGACTGATTGGCTTTAGTGCAAGTGAGAGATTATTAGATGTATGCCCTAGAAGCCAATTTTGGCTGACACATTATTAATTCTGGGACATAATTTGTACTTGACTTTATTATTGAATAAATGAAAGGCATCTTTTTCATTCATATTGTTATTGTGTCTATGAATCGTCCGAGGAATTAATAAGATGATGATGCATATTCTCAAGAGTTGAGAATTTGAGCCATGTATCATTAGTGATTAATTTCTAAATGCTCCTGATCGATGGATCATCACGAGGACGGTGATCGATCCAATGAAATCAGTGCACACATTACTTTCCTTATGGATGGATGAGACTCGAGTCCACGGTGTGGAGATACTGAAGTAATAGTGCAGGTGCTTGTTAGAGAACAAGGGTACTGAGCGTGACCAAGACAAGAAGTCACTTGGATGTCTATCCACTCGTCAGTGACTTGCTTGATGTTGCAGTAGTGTGACTGGTCCTTTGACCTGCGGTGCTTCGGCTACTCACAGTGAGGTTATTGTAGTTTGACTGCACATACACATGGCCTCTAGACATATGGGACCATGCAGTGTAGATTGGCTGCAGTAGGTTCACTGTAGGAGTAGGGTATGCACCTATATGGAATCTATCGACCTTGGTAGATAAGGAGAGATCCTATGTGATTTATAAGACTAAGTTCGTAAGACCTCGGCCGGGGCAGTATGCACAGTGGAGAAAGAGTTTTCCACTCTCGAACTTAAGTCGAATAAATCTTCACATACGACAGACGATGGGGTTTGACGAGTTGTCCATGACCTCCGTACTGCAGGGATCCACGATAGTAGGACTGTATCACATGATGACTGCACCTAGAGGTTCATTATTCTATTCTACTGGGTAGCCACTACATGCTGCTAGGTGTCACTGGTGGATGGTGGGACTCATAGGGATTATCTTGATGATCGATAAACCCTAATGAGTAGAGTTGGAATCGTTCCAACCCATTGAAAGGAGTTTTCAAGATATTGTGATAGAGATCACAATATATCTCACTACCAGTCAGAATAGAACCTATGGGGTCACACACACTAGAAGTATTGACCGATCCGATGGTTGAAAAGTGATTATGAATCACGCGTAATCAATTCGATTGATAAGAGGTTGAAGAAGGAATGGGAATTGATTAATTGGACTTAAAACACAAATCCTACTTGGAGTAGAATTCTTAGAGTCCTAATTGGATTAGGACTGGGAATCCTATTTGGAGTAGGACTGGAATTTCTACTTAGAGTAGGATTCCTACAATCCTAATTAGATTAGGATTTTGAATTCAATTTGGATTCCTACTTAGAATAGGATTCCTAGAAATCCTAATTGGATTAGGACTTTAGATTCAAATAAGAGTTCTAATTGGATTAGGACTAAAATTAAATAAGTCCTAATTAGATTAGGATTTATTAAGTCCTAATTAATCATTAATCTAATGGATCAACATGACTCCTAATTGGATTAGGATTGAAGGGTTCAATTGAGTCATGGTTCATTCAAGTCCTAATTGGATTAGGACTAGCATTGATTGAACCCAATTGATTCAAGCCTAATTAGATTAGGATTAAACCATGAGAGGGACACCTAATCCTCCTTGGAGGAGGATTAGGTTAACCAAATAAGAGGGGCATGAGCCCCTCTCATCTTATTTGGTGCGGCATGAAGAGAGGGGGCCGGCGCCCCCTCTTTGGAAAATAGTCTAGGGCTCCTAAATTGTAGGAGCCCTAGATGGGTTTAAAAGAGGAGCAAGGGCCGGCGCCCTAGAAGCATTGAAAACCCTCTCCTCCAAGCCGTGGCCACCCTCTCCTCTTCTCTTGTTTCAGCCGCAAGCATAGAAGAAAAAGAAAGATCATTGGCGGCCTCCTCCTCCTCTCTTCCTCCTTCCAACGCAGGGAAAAGAAAGAAGGCTGCAGGGGCTTTGATCTTCTTCCTCTCTTCATCCATCTTCTTCCTCCTCCCTCTAGCATTCAAAGGTTGATTGAAAGGGAGGTGATCAGCCATCAAAGTTATCTCTGCAAGGGAGCTAGCACCCCGGGGAGATAGAAAGCTTGAATCGGTTCCTGCTTCATGTGGATACCCGTAGAGGCCGGACACTTGAACGGCTTCAAGCGAACCTTCATCCAAAACCACGAACTCCAGTTTGCGGTGATCATCTACCCGCACAAGGTGTTGATCTGATCTTCTAAAGTTTTAAAAAGTTTTTAATCCTTATCTAACTACGAACGGTTCATGAAACAACGTTCATGAGATGAACGTCGATCCCGCACATGCCTCTTCCGCTGCCATCTGTTTTTTTTTTTGAATTATCAGCGGCATGGGCTGGTCTTCTAACACCTACTAGCTCTGTACAGGGAGGCCTTTACAACCTCAGAACTGAGGATGATCTTAATGCTAAAATGGCAGCCATCACTAGAAAGGTAGAAGAAATTGAGCTTAGGAAGGTTGAGCCTGTCAAGACTATAGAGCTTAGAAACGAGTATTGTGGTATCTGCGATATGTCTGGTCATACCACTACAGATTGCCCCACTATACCGGCATTCAAAGAAGTCTTGCACGATCAAACAAATGCTATGAACTCCTACCAAAAGCCTTATAACGATCCATTCTCGAATACCTATAACCCTGGTTGGAAGAATCATCCAAATTTTAGGTGGAGAAACGATCATCCTCAACAGTCACACCATTCAGCTCCTCCACCTGCACATCCTACTTTTGCATCACCACCCTCTCAGAAGCCGAATATCGAGGATACCTTGCAATATATACAATCTTTTCTACAAGGTCAAGCTAATATCAATGTTCAAAATACTCGAAATTTTGAAGATATAAGAGCCAATTGTCAATGTTGACTACCGTCCTAAGTACTCAGGGGAAGGGTAAGCTTCCAGCTCAACCCTAACCTAACCCACAAGTGCACGATAGTAATAATACGGCTCCTTCTAGTTCAGATACAGAACATGCAAAGAGCATCATGACCTTGCGTAATGGAAAAGTCGTTGATCAGATCGTCCCATTGAGACCGCAGGTCAATTCTAATTCTGATGTTCCCAAAGCCGATGAAAGGGACAAAGAAGAAGTTGAGGTCCCAACTTCTACCGAAAAAGTTGAATGTCCTTTTCCTCCATCTTTTCCACAACGGTTAAAGCCATTGCAAAAGCTCGAACCTGATTCTGAAATTCTTGAGCTTTTTAAGCAAGTAAAGATCAACATACTTCTTCTTGATGCAATCAAACAAATACCCTCATATGCCAAATTTTTGAAGGACTTGTGTACTGTCAAGCGTCGATTAAATGTTAAGAAGAAGACATTTTTAACTGAAGACATAAGTGCTATTTTGCAGCACAACATTCTCTCTAAATATAAATGTTGACCCCCTAATGGATTTTGATGAATACAAAACACTAGAGTATAATTCCATTTATCTTAACAATTTACTTGAGGATTTCAGGTGATTAATTAAGAATATTGTTAAGAAATGTCTAGGCAAGTTTCCATAATTTTTATGAATTTATTGAAGAATTTTTGAGTTGAAGAAAATAGATCAGGGACAGCCGAGACATCTCCGGTTAGTCCCAGAGACGTCTCTGGCACAAACAGGAAGAACTGGCACGTTTGGAGACGTCCCCGGCACCTGGCGAGGCGTCTCGCAGGGTCGGAGTCGACTCCCGACACTGCGGAGTCGACTCTCTCAGAGGCGGCAGAAAGGCCGATTTCAAGGGATGCGCGCGAGTCATCTCCACAGGACGTGGAGTCATCCCCGCGAGTAAAAAGCAGTCTTCCCGAGTCGTCCCCAGAGAGCGCGGAGTCGACTCTCTCAGGGTATTCCAGAGGACGTGTTTTTCATTGATAGAACTGCGGAGACGTCCCCGAGGTAGCGGAGTCGACTCTCTCAGAGAATTCCAGAAGACTTATTTTTCGGAGATATAACAGCGGAGTCGTCCCCGAGGCAGCGGAGTCGTCCCCATGCAAAAAGCGCAAACAAGCCGAGACGTCCCCGTAAAGTGTCGAGGCGACTCTCTCAGAAAAACAGAAAAACAAGGATTCAAACCGTTCATCCTCAGAGTCGTCCCCGTAAAGCACCGAGTCGACTCCCAACATCGTCAAAAGTAAATTCATAAAGCCGAGACGTCTCGCGTTGAAGCGGAGACGTCTCCGGAGCGCCTGGGACGCGACTGACACACTTTTGCAGGTTTGTTTGAATTTCAAACTTCTTTAACTTTATGTCTAACGGCTATATTTGCTTTTTGGGCTATAAAAGGGAGCTCTTAAGTGCCTTCCAACAACTTCTCACCAACCTAACATAAGATCATTCAAGAGAGAAGAAAGAAAAAGAGGTTCAAGGGAGTTAGTGCATTCAAGTGAAGAAATCAAGTGCCTTCAAGCTTCCCAACTGATTTCGTGCTCAATTACTCTCTCCCGCTCGGCATTCAAAGCTCACATTCAAGCCAACGCAATCCACATCGGAAGAACCACCACTTCCCACGCTTCCAACGGCTAAAAGGGTTCTTCCGGGTTTTATTATTTCTCACTGTTTTATTTGCTTCTTAAGAGCTTTTGAATCCTTGTAAAACTTTTCATTATTGTGCTTGTTCCAGTCAAGGGATTTGGAACAAGGGAAAGGCGTCCCAAGTCTAGGTGAAATTGGGGGTTGTAGGGTTCGTTGTTAGCCCGGTGTAAAACAACGAGTTGGGTAGTGCACTCGCAAAACTACTGGACTGTAATCTTGGATTATAGTGGAAATTCCCAAAGGTGCTTTGGAGAGTGGATGTAGGAGCAGTGGAAGCTCCGAACCACTATAAAACCTTGTGTTTGCGATTGTCTGTTTTCATACCTCTATTTTTACTTTAGCTCATACATTTGTGTGTTTTATTTTTAATTGGACAACAAGTTTTAAAACACCCAATTCACCCCCCTCTTGGGTGACCATCTCTGGGCAACAAGTGGTATCAGAGCAGGTGCTCTGTGTATTTCTTGAAGACCTAACCGTCTTAGCCAAAGATCTAGATGGCAACACCCTTCAACAATGTTCCTGCTGAGGGGCAGGCAACCAATAGACATCCACTCTTCAATGGGACAGATTATACCTATTGGAAGACTAGAATGAGGATTTTTATTCAAGCACAAGATTATGCCTTGTGGAGGGTTATAATCAAGGGACCACACGAACCATCTCACATGGTAAATGGGATGAGAATGAGAATGATAGTAGGATAGTTCAACTCAACTCTAGAGCCATGAACTCATTATTTTGTGCTCTAGATGTAAATGAGTTCAATAGAGTCTCCACCTGTAGTTCCGCCAAGAAAATATGGGATAGGCTTGAAGTTACCCACGAGGGTACAAATCAAGTCAAAGAGTCTAAAGTGAACATTCTAGTTCACAAATATGAGTTGTTTAAGATGGAACCCAATGAAACCATCACATGCATGTTCACACGCTTCACCGATATAATAAATGGTTTAAAGAATTTGGATAAATCTTACACTAACCCAGAACTTGTGAGTAAAATTCTCAGGTCTTTGCCGAAAGCTTGGGAAGCGAAGGTCACGACGATTGTCGAAGCTAAAGACCTCAACACATTGGCACTCGAACAACTATTGGGCTCATTGATGACGCATGAGCTCACAATGAGGCAACATGAAGAAGATGTGCCAAAGAAGAAGACAATCGCACTCAAGGCTACTTCGAGTGTGTGTGAAGAAGAAAGTAGTGAGAGTGAAGAAGAAAGCGAAGATGAGGACTTGGGTTTAATAGTAAGGAAGTTTAAGAAATTCATGAGAAGAAAGAAACCCTTCCCAAGAAAGAAGTTTGGAGGGAGAAATGATTGGGAAAAGGAAAAAGAAAAGGAAAGAGACCCAATCATTTGTTATGATTGCAAGAGACCGGGACACATCCGTTTCGAATGCCCTCAACAGAAGAAGCATTTTGGAAAGAAGAAGAAGAAGGCATTGAAAGCAACATGGGATGATAGTGACACATCATCCTCCGAGGAAGAGAAGGAAGAAACCGCCAATTTGTGCTTCATGGCATTCGAAGACAATGAGGTAAGTCATAGCTCAACTACGAATTTTACTTTAGAAGAATTATATGAAGCTTTTCAAGAACTCATGAGTGATTGTAGTATGTTAGGAGCAAAGAATAAAGAATTAAAAGCCTCCAATCAAAAACTAAAGGATGATATTGAAAACCTATTGATTGAGAAGGAGAGCTTTAAAAATATTAATACCATTGACCTAGAAAATAAAAATTCAAAACTTAGCATTGAAAATGAAACGGCAAAAACACAAATTAAGGAATTAAATCTAAAAGTTAAATTCCTACTCAATAGTAATACCTTACTTGCGCAAAATGTTGAACTCCTTAAAAAGGATAAGGAAGAATTAGTTAAAGAAAATTTGGATCTCAAGAATGAGGTACATAAGTACAAACCAATTGTTGAAAAATTTACACATAGCTCTGAAAAGTTAAATCTTATTCTATCCAATCAAAGAGCTATTTTTAATAAAGCCGGTCTAGGATATAAAACTACCAAACAACAAAAGTATCTAAAGAATTTCTTTGTGAAAGCAAAAGATATCAAATCTGAAAAACCTACATGCTTTCATTATGGAAAAAGTGGACATAAAGCCTATTCTTGCATTCAAAGAAAGATTCAAACTAACAAGAATACATTTGTAAAAGGTAAAACAACAACTAAAGTATGGGTGCCTAAGGGAACCAATTACACTAACCAAGATGGACCCAAGAAAACTTGGGTACCTAAGAGCTTCACATGATTATTTTGCAGGTATGCCTTGCAGCCGAAAATAAAAAGAGAATGTGGTATCTTGATAGTGGTTGCTCAAGGCATATGACCGGTGACAAGAGTCTCTTTGTCACCTTGAAATCAAAAGAAGGAGGAGTAGTCACATTTGGAGACAATGCTAAAGGTCAAATCATTGGTGTTGGTAAAATCTCCATATCACCCTCCTCTTTTATTGACAATGTATTGTTAGTTAATGGACTAAAACATAATTTATTAAGTATAAGTCAATTTTGTGACAAGGGCTTTAAAGTGTCATTTGAATCATCACTATGCATAATTAGTAGTCCAATTGACAATGAGATCATACTCACAGGACATAGGCATGAAAATGTTTACATGGTAGATCTTGATGATCTCACCATGAAGGATGGCCAATGTCTTGTAGCCATGGATCCCAAAGTCAATGAGACTAGTTGGTTATGGCATCGTAGGTTAGGGCATGCCAGCATGGATTTAATCTCTAAATTAATTACAAAAGATCTAGTCAAAGGACTACCAAAAATAGACTTTGAAAAGAACAAAATTTGTGCTGCATGTCAATTAGGGAAACAAACAAGAAGTTCTTTCAAGTCTAAGAACATAGTCTCAACATCAAAACCCTTAGAACTAATTCACATGGATTTGTTTGGACCCACTAGAACTGCTAGTCTAGGGGTAAGAGATTTGGTCTTGTAATTGTTGATGATTTTTCACGTTTACATGGATTTCATTTCTTGCACACAAAGATGAGTCCTTTCCCGCTTTTATCAAGTTTCATAATAGGGTTTCAAATGAACTCAATCTTAAACTAAAAGCAATTAGGAGTGATCATGGTACCGAGTTTGAAAATCAGTATTTTGAAAAATTTTGTGAAGAAAATGGTATCAGTCACAATTTCTCGGCACCTAGGACACCCCAACAAAATGGGGTGGTAGAAAGGAAGAATCGCACACTAGCAGATATGGCTCGTACCATGTTGTGCGAATCGGATCTACCAAAGTACTTTTGGGCTGAAGCAATAAATACTTCATGTCATATTTTAAACCGTGCTTTAGTTAGATCCATCTTAAAGAAAACACCCTATGAGTTGATGAAAAGTAAGAAACCAAATATAAGCTATTTTCATGTTTTCGGTTGTCGATGCTTTATTTTAAACAATGGAAAGGACAATCTAAGTAAATTTAGTGCTAAATCAGATGAGGGGATCTTTTTAGGTTATTCCTCATCTAGTAGAGCATACAGGGTCTTCAACAAGAGAACTCTCGTTGTTGAAGAATCCATTCATGTTGTTTTTGATGAAGCTAATGGAGATTCTTCTAGAAAAGAAGAAGATGGTGACGCAGGTATACTTGAAGACCGAATGAAGAAATTCTCCATACAAGACAAACAACATGAGGATGAGATCAAAGAAGATACAATTCAGCAAGATGAAGAAGATCAACCTTCATCGAGAAATCAAGATCTTCCTAAGGAATGGAGGTATGCACATGGTCATCCAAGGGATCTAATCCTTGGTGATCCTTCACAAGGAATAAGGACTAGATCCTCTTTAAGAAACACGAGTAATTATCTTGCATTCGTTTCACAAATCAAGCCTAAATCACTAGAAGAAGCCGAAAAAGATGATAATTGGATGAATGCTATGCAAGAGGAATTAAACCAATTTGAAAGAAATGAAGTTTGGACTCTAATGAAAAGACCCCCTAATGTTTCAATTATAGGCACCAAATGGGTATATAGAAATAAACTAGATGAAGATGGAATAGTAATAAGAAACAAAGCTAGGCTAGTGGCCAAAGGATATAATTAGGAGGAAGGAATAGACTTTGATGAGACTTTTGCTCCTGTTGCTAGATTAAAGGCTATTAGACTACTTTTGGCATATGCATGCTTTATGGATTTCAAACTCTATCAAATGGATGTAAAAAGTGCCTTTTTAAATGGTTATATAATGGAGAAAGTTTATGTAGGACAACCTCCAGGGTTTGAAAACCACTTACATCCAGATTATGTTTATAAATTACATAAAGCATTGTATGGACTTAAGCAAGCCCCTAGGGCATGGTATGAAAGATTAAGTAATTTCCTAATTAAAAATTAATTTAAGAGAGGAAATGTAGACAAAACCCTCTTCATTAAAAGAAAAGGAAATGACTTATTGCTTGTGCAAATTTATGTGGATGATATAATTTTTGGTGCTACTAATGATAGTCTTTGTCAAGAGTTTGCCAAGCTTATGCAGGGAGAATTTGAAATGAGCATGATGGGTGAGCTCAACTTCTTCCTTGGGCTACAAATAAAACAATCAGAGGAAGGCATCTTCATCGGTCAGTCCAAATACATCAAGGAAATGTTGGAAAAATTCAAGATGAAGGATGCAAAGGAAATCAGCACACCCATGGGCTCAAGTTGCAAGCTTGACAAAGATGAAAAAGGTAAAAGTATAGACTGCAAATTGTACAGAGGTATGATAGGCTCTTTACTTTACCTTACTGCTAGTAGACCAGATATATTATTCAGTGTTTGCATGTGTGCTAGATACCAAGCATGTCCTAAGGAATCACATTTGCAAGCTGTTAAAAGAATTTTCAGATATCTAGTAGGGACATCTAATGTAGGCTTATGGTACTCTAAACAATCTGATATAAACTTAATTGCTTATTCCGATGCTGATTTTGCCGGGTGCAAACTCGATAGAAAAAGCACAAGTGGCACATGTCAATTCTTGGATGCTAATTTGGTTTCTTAGTTTAGCAAGAAACAGAATTCAGTTGCCTTATCCACAGCTGAGGCTGAGTACATAGCAGCTGGAAGCTGTTGTGCCCAAGTTCTTTGGATTAAGCAACAACTTGAAGACTTTGGTATCAAAATGGACAATATACCAATTAGATGTGATAATACAAGTGCAATTAATTTAACAAAAAATCTTGTCCAACACTCAAAATCAAAATATATAGAGATTAGGCATCACTTTATTAGGGATCATGTGCTGAAAAATGATGTGATGATTGAATATGTATGTACTGAAAATCAATTGGCCGATATTTTTACAAAGCCCCTTTGTAAAGATAGGTTCAACTTCTTAAGAAATGCTTTGGGCTTGTATGATCCTAGCAAATAAATTGGACTTGTATTGCATTGCTTTGCTACTCAAACTAGTAATCCACCTCAAGGCCACAAATAGCAAACCTAGTATCTATCAAGTGAAAGCATGAATCTATCTAAGTTAAATGACGAATTGTTTGACTTTTCGGAGGATGGTTACCCTCCCTTGGACTCTTCATGGAGATATTTTCAGAGCCTATTTCATAGGTATTCGAAATTTGGTCAAACATTCCTCATTTCAATATTAATAATTCAAAAATCATTATCAAACCTTTATAGGGTGTATTATTAAAGGGAAGGATCACAAACAAACTCATTCTATATTCACCAAAAGAGATCACGTTGATTATTGTGGTTGAATAAAATAGATTGGGAAAAGATAGAAATAAGTCTGAATTTTTTCAGTGCCGGAGACGTCTCTGGCAAATCGCAGAGACGTCCCTCCGGCGAGACGTCTCGCATCAGTTGCGGAGACGTCTCGGGGACCGAACGAGGGTTTTTAAAATAGGTCGAAACAGCTCGAGCCGACCCGAGCTATCCCTTTCGTCCCCAACAAAACACAAAACCCTAGCCTCCATTTTTCTCTCCACCTCAAACCGAACCAAAACTCCCCATTTCCCTAGGGTTTCCGAACTATGGCACCTAAAAGAGCTAGGAGGACTGGTGGGAGGCGTCCTAGGGTAGAGACCGACGGTGAGGAACGGAGGGAAGAGCCTTCCGCGCCGTCTCCTCCGGTTGCTCCGCCAACCACGACCATTTCCTGTGCAAATCGCACAGTAACCACTGGTAGGTACATTGATTTCCACTTTCTAGATAATGAGGGGTTCTCTATTGGAGAGAGACTCCGTGCCCAAGGGTGGGAATACCTTTGTACCCTCAATACATCGACCTATCCCGGCCTAGTTAGAGAGATGTTTAGTAATATGGCCTTAGGGGACTCGGGGTACACTGCATATGTCCGAGGGACATTGATAGAGATTAACGAGGATATCCTATCTAGTGTATTGCAAATCCCTAAAGATGGTGAGGCTCCGACCTCACATCCCCAAAGGGAAATAGCCCTAAACCTAGTTTTAGGACGAGAGGACTGCGGCCCTCTTGATGTAGTGAACTCCCAAGACCTAAATGCCGAGATGAGACTCCTTTTGAGTATTGTCAACCGGGTCTTGTTTCCAAAAACCGGCCGCTTCGATTTCGTTTCGGAGCGAGACTTAGTTATCATGCACCACATCTTACTAGGGATTCCCCTAAACCTTCCTAGACTTATGTTGAACTACATTTCTATATGTCATAGGTATTCTAGGTTTAGCATACCTTATGGGATGATCTTTACCCTAGTATTCAAACATTTCAAAGTTCCCATTCCAGAAAATGAACCTGAAAAACCCTTGAGAAACACCGACTACTATAATGAAAGCACTATGCGTAGAATGGAGTTTCACAAGGTAGATGGATCTTGGGTTAAGGTATCAAAAAGAAAATCTCAAACCCTAGAGCCTGAGATCCCACATCAGGAGCCTGACCACCACTCTCCTCCACATAGCCATATGGGCTTCCCTGATGTACCTTCCAGCTCAGCTGGACCTTCCACCTCTATGCCACCTCTTCCTCCAGTCAGTGGGCCCTTCTCCCTATCAGAAGAACAGATGCGCACTTTAGCATCTGTAATATGCCAGCAGATGAGGGAGGAGATGAGATCGATGATTTCTGCTGAGTTGGCCCCCATCAGAACCTCACATGAAGGGCTTCTACCAGAGTTGAAGGAAATTAGAGCTCAGATAGAAGCTACAGCGACAGAACTAGTTCATGTGAGTGCCACCCAATCCTTCAGATCAATTGAGCTACAGGATGACTTGAAGAGCATATCAAAAAACCTTCAAGAATTGACAAGCCCTGGAGGCAATGTGGGCACTGTGGTTGCCCAACTTAGAGGAAGAATTGAAAGGGCAAGCATTAAATTTGAAGCACTAGTGGCAGCCTTCCATCAATCTCAAGGAGAGCAGTTCAAAACTCTACTGGACTCAATTAATGCATTTATAGATGCAGCTGCTAGGGCTTATGAGCAACGTCGCCGATGAGGGACATTTTGTAGACATCTAGAGTTCATCTGTTTTTGTAAAACCCTAGGCTCATTTTGAAACTTCTTTTGTATTAGGAATCAATACTTGTAATGATTTCCATTTTAACCTTGTAATGACTTCAAATGTTTACAATGAATGACATACAATTCCTTTTGAAACCTTGTGTATGTAAATCTGTGTTGTGCCATAAAAATCTCATAACATACCTTAAGTGTTCAAATTTGACACAACTTATCAATGCATATGAAACAGGGGAGCACAACTACTTTTTAAAAAAAAAAAAGTCTGAAATGAATTCCAAAACAAAGGGGGAGTGAAATGTATGCTGAATTCACTTGGACAGAGGGAGCATAACTTGAATATCCTTAAGTGGTTCATGGTAATATGCTGAATTCCACTAGGGATTGTATTTTAAGTATCTAAGGATAATTTGTCTCCTTCATTGTTGATGACAAAAAGGGGGAGTAGAAAAACCTAGAACCAATCTATGGAATGCAAAATACAAAATTCATACTTAAAAGATGAATTAGAAAAGATAAAATTGAGGAATATTGGCTTTAAGATAATTGTCCTTCTGGAAAAGAAAGGGGGAGTCAAAAAGTATTCAGCCTTCAATTATCTTTGGCATCAATATTTCATTTTAACTTGATTCAAATTCAGTTGATATGCTAAAATTGCTCAAGAGCTATTAAGATCAATCTTATGCATAAGGATAGAACTGAAAGTTGACTATTTTGAATTATGCATACTGTATCTAGCTCTAATCAAAACATTATACTTGTACATTTGATCAAATGCTGTGTATATGTTTAAATTTCGAATTTTGCATATACCCAGTGTTTTGTCATCATCAAAAAGGGGGAGATTGTTGACCCCCTAATGGATTTTGATGAATACAAAACACTAGAGTATAATTCCATTTATCTTAACAATTTACTTAAGGATTTCAGGTGATTAATTAAGAATATTGTTAAGAAATATCTAGGCAAGTTTCCATAATTTTTATGAATTTATTGAAGAATTTTTGAGTTGAAGAAAACAGATCAGGGACAGCCGAGACGTCTCCGGTTAGTCCCAGAGACGTCTCTGGCACAAACAGGAAGAACTGGCACGTTTGGAGACGTCCCCGGCATCTGGCGAGGCGTCTCGCAGGGTCGGAGTCGACTCCCGACACTGCGGAGTCGACTCTCTCATAGGCGGCAGAAAGGCCGATTTCAAGGGATGCGCGCGAGTCGTCTCCACAGGACGCGGAGTCATCCCCGCGAGTAAAAAGCAGTCTTCCCGAGTCGTCCCCAGAGAGCGCGGAGTCGACTCTCTCAGGGTATTCCAGAGGACGTGTTTTTCATTGATAGAACTGCGGAGACGTCCCCGAGGTAGCGGAGTCGACTCTCTCAGAGAATTCCAGAAGACTTATTTTTCGGAGATATAACAGCGGAGTCGTCCCCGAGGCAGCGGAGTCGTCCCCATGCAAAAAGCGCAAACAAGCCGAGACGTCCCCGTAAAGTGCCGAGGCGACTCTCTCAGAAAAATAGAAAAACAAGGATTCAAACCGTTCATCCTCAGAGTCGTCCCCGTAAAGCACCGAGTCGACTCCCAACATCGTCAAAAGTAAATTCATAAAGCCGAGACGTCTCGCGTTGAAGCGGAGACGTCTCCGGAGCGCCTGGGACGCGACTGACACGCTTTTGCAGGTTTGTTTGAATTTCAAACTTCTTTAACTTTATGTCTAACGGCTATATTTGCTTTTTGGGCTATAAAAGGGAGCTCTTAAGTGCCTTCCAACAACTTCTCACCAACCTAACATAAGATCATTCAAGAGAGAAGAAAGAAAAAGAGGTTCAAGGGAGTTAGTGCATTCAAGTGAAGAAATCAAGTACCTTCAAGCTTTCCAACTGATTTCGTGCTCAACTACTCTCTCCCGCTCGGCATTCAAAGCTCACATTCAAGCCAACGCAATCCACATCGGAAGAACCACCACTTCCCACGCTTCCAACGGCTAAAAGGGTTCTTCCGGGTTTTATTATTTCTCACTGTTTTATTTGCTTCTTAAGAGCTTTTGAATCCTTGTAAAACTTTTCATTATTGTGCTTGTTCCAGTCAAGGGATTTGGAACAAGGGAAAGGCGTCCCAAGCCTAGGTGAAATTGGGGGTTGTAGGGTTCGTTGTTAGCCCGGTGTAAAACAACGAGTTGGGTAGTGCACTCGCAAAACTACTGGACTGTAATCTTGGATTATAGTGGAAATTCCCAAAGGTGCTTTGGGGAGTGGATGTAGGAGCAGTGGAAGCTCCGAACCACTATAAAACCTTGTGTTTGCGATTGTCTGTTTTCATACCTCTATTTTTACTTTAGCTCATACATTTGTGTGTTTTATTTTTAATTGGACAAAAAGTTTTAAAACACCCAATTCACCCCCCTCTTGGGTGCCATCTCTGGGCAACAATAAAGATCCAGGTTGCCCAACCATCTCATGCATCATAGGCGACTTTAGAATAGAGCGAGCATTGTTAAATTTAGGGACGAGTGTGAATTTGTTGCCATATTCTGTATATGAGCAACTTGGTTTAGGTGAGTTGAAGCCAACCTCCGTCATTTTGCAATTAGCTGACAAGTCAGTTAAAATTCCAAGGGAGATTATCGAGGATGTATTAGTCCAAGTAGACAAGTTCTACTTTTCTGTCGATTTTATCGTATTGGACACACATCCAGCTTCGAACTCACAGTCTCAGATTCCGGTCATTTTAGGACGTCCATTCTTTGCAACTTCTAATGCATTGATTAATTGTAGGAATGGCATCATGAAGCTTTTTTTTAGTAACATGACTTTAGAACTGAACATTTTTAATGTGTGCAAACAATCCAATGATCCCGAAGAGAGTAAGGAGGTTGATTGGGTTGAAACCATCACAGAAGAATATTTGTTAGCTGAAGCATTTAACGACCCATCCGATGATGGCTTAATTGATTGGTATCTTAATGGCACCAATGATGATGATTTGTCAGTCACACCGATTGTGGATAGTCTGGATATCAAGATGGTCAATGGGTGGAGACCGAAAGTAGGAGAATTTGAGAGGTTGTCGCCTCGAGAGGCAAAAATAGTACCATCCCATGAGCAAGCACACAAGCTCGAATTGAAACCATTACCAAAGAAACTTAAGTATGCCTTTCTTGGACTCGAGGACACTTTTTCTGTAATCATCTCGTCTGGACTTGATCATACCCAAGAAAGAAAATTACTTGGTGTTCTAAAGAATCATAAAGGAGCTTTAGGATGGTTTATTGCAGACTTGAAGGGGATTAGCCCCTTAATTTGCACGCACTGGATATATTTGGAGGACAATGCCAAAACCACAAGGCAAATGCAACGAATGTTGAATCCTACGATGAGAGATGTGGTTAAGGCAGAAGTCCTCAAGTTGCTTGACGTGGGTATTATTTATCCAATTTCCGACAGCAAGTGGGTAAGCCCTACTCAAGTCATTCCTAAGAAGTCGGGTTTGACGGTAGTAGAAAATGAACAAGGTGAACTAGTTCCAACTCGTGTTCCGACGAGTTGGCGCATGTGTGTCGACTACCGAAAGCTGAATTTGGTCACAAGAAAGGATCACTTTTCTCTACCCTTCCTAGACCAAGTGTTGGAGAGAGTTGCAGGGCATGATTTCTATTGTTTTCTCGATGGCTATTCGGAATATTACCAAATTGAGATTTCACCAGAAGATCAAGAGAAGACTACCTTCACTTGTCCTTTTGGCACATTGGCTTTCCGACGGATGCCATTCGAATTGTGTAATGCACCTGCAACATTCCAAAGATGCATGCTCAGCATTTTTGAAGACATGAACGAGAAGTTTTTGGAAGTGTTCATGGACGACTTTTCCATTTTTGGCGACTCATTTGATGATTGCCTGTCATATTTACAAGCAGTCTAAGCTCGATGTATGGAAAAGAATTTGATACTGAATTGGGAGAAATGCCACTTCATGGTGCCAAAGAAAATTGTCCTAGGACATATTGTTTCATCGAAGGGCATGGAAGTAGATAGAGCTAAGATCGATTTAATTGTTAAACTACCTGCACCCAAGGCGGTTAGAGATGTTAGATCATTTTTGAGTCACACCGAATTTTATAGGAGGTTCATCAAGGACTTTATTGTCATAGCTCGACCATTATGTAACCTTCTATCCCTTGATACACCATTCAATTGGACTGAAATCTGTCAAGATGCATTCAAAAAGTTGAAGTCTATGCTTAGCATTGCACCCATCGTGCGACCACCTGATTGGTTACTACCTTTTGAGATCATATGCGACGCTAGCGACTATACGATAGGAGCTGTCCTAGGACAACGCAAGGATAATAAGCCGTATGTTATTTACTATGCAAGCAAAACCTTAAACGATGCTCAAATGAATTACACCACTATCGAAAAAGAATTGCTTGCAGTAGTATTTGCATTAGACAAATTTCGTTTCTATATCCTTGGTGCCCCTATTGTTATCTTCACGGACCATGCAGCGCTAAAATATTTGCTGGATAAGAAAGATGCTAAACCACGCTTACTACGATGGATACTTCTACTCCAAGAATTTGACATCACTATCAAAGATAAAAAGGAAGTAGAGAATGTGGTTGCTGACTATTTATCACGGTTAGTTTTTAATGATTCGGTGCCACAGTTTTCCATCAAGGACTCATTCCCCGAAGAGCAGTTGTTTGCACTTTCTACTATGCCATGGTATGCTGACATTGTAAACATTCTTGTCACAAACCGGATTCCGGAGCATTGGGGGTCGACAGATAGAAAATTTTTTTAGTGCGAAGTGAGAAATTATTACTACGACGAACCCTATTTGTTTAAATATTGCAATGACCAAATCTTTAGACGATGCATACCAGATCATGATATACAAAGGTACTCTCTTTCTGCCATACTGATGCTTGTGGTGGATACTTTGCCTCTAAGAAAACTGTTGCAAAGGTCTTGCAATGTGGTTTCTATTGGCCTACTATGTTCAAAGATGCCCACGAGTTCTGCAGGACATGTGATCCATGTCAACGTATTAGAACTCTAACTCGTAGGCAAATGATGCCTCTTCAATCTATTACTATTATCGAAATTTTTGATTGTTGGGGCATCGATTTTATGGGCCCATTCCCACCGTCTTTTGGATATGAGTACATTTTAGTTGGTGTCGAGTATGTGTCCAAATGGGTAGAAGATGTCGCTTGTAAGACCAATGATCACAAACCTGTCCTGAAGTTTTTAAAAGAAAATATTTTTTCACGATTTGGGATGCCTAAGGTCATAATTAGCGATGGTGGAAAATACTTTTGTAATAAGCCTTTTGAGACCTTATTAAAAAGGTATGGTGTCACCCACAGAGTTGCTACCCCATATCATCCGCAAACTAGTGGCCATGTAGAGTTAGCCAATAGGGAGATCAAGCGTATTTTAGAAAAAACGGTAAATCCATCACGAAAAGATTGGTCCTTAAAACTATCAGATGCATTATGGGCTTATCGTACTGCATACAAAACCATTCTTGGCATGTCTCCCTACCGGCTAGTCTACGGAAAAGCGTGTCATCTGCCTGTAGAAATAGAGCATAAATCATATTGGGCAAATAGAAAATTGAATTTTGATTTACATGATACCGGTCTAGCTAGAAAATTGTAATTGAACGAACTTAATGAGATTCGCAGAGATGCTTATGATAATGCTAAAATTTGCAAAGAACGAATGAAGATCTTACATGATAAATCAATTTTGAAAAAATCTTTTGAACCTTTGCAAAAAGTTCTTTTATATGATTTCCGCTTACATCTGTTTCCTGATATGTTGCGATCGAGATGGATAGGTCCTGACATTATAAAAACTATTTTTCCACATGGAGCGGTTGAGATTGAGAATCCACGGGATGGTAGAATTTTTAAGGTAAATGGACACAGGTTAAAATCTTTTCTTGAGAATTTTGCAGATGAAGAGGACTCCTTTTTCTTGAGGGAGTCTTCTTATGACTGAGCGTGACGGCAAAGGTATGTGTATATTAGTTAGAATTAATTTTTTTTTTATTTCGAGTTTTTTTTCTTATTTTGTAGGTCTTCTTTTCTGGATATCAACAGCTCAAGGTATTCCTCTTCTCTCCAATATTATTTTCTCTACTGTCTCTCATATATAGTTTTCTTGTATCTATTACATTGAGGACCATGCAATGTTTAAGTTGGGGGCAGAGAAATATTTTGCAAAATATATATATATATATATAAACTTGTTTTTGCATTTGATTTATTCTATTACTTTCTTTTCTAAGCAAATGCACATGTATTTTCATATTGAGTTTGTGCAACTATTAAGGCAAGGAATACATGCATACTATGACTGATCAGAGATCTATTATTAGATCCCCGCATATGTACTTAATGATTATAGGAAGGCCTCAAGAGTTCACATTTGTTTAATGCATTTTTATTAAGCCGTATCTGTAAAAGAAGTACGGGTATCCTTGTCCGTACTATAAGGTTCATGATTTGGTTTTCACATAAAGATAGAGGTTGAATACCCCGGCTAGATAGCTAAATGCCTTATGTTCCGACCTTGGTTGACCTATAGTCACGATGCAGTCACGTTATATGGTTCAATTTACCTACTTTTTTTTAAAAAAAAAGAGAGAGAAAGAGATGACAAGTCTGACCTCGTGGCATAGTCTGGTTCGAGTAATTAAGCCCGAGGAGTGTTTCACCTAATGCCTTGAGCCAACTAGATCAGGAGTCATTGGCCGAAAACTCGCTACATGGACCTTATTAGAGCCTAAGGGGGTTGGACTATTGTAATCGTCATATATGTTTAAAAATAAAAATAAGCATGAATAGGGTAGGTCGGACTGAACCCAGTGACATGTGGTAATGGTTGGTTTGACTCCATTAATTTGAAACTCTGTGTACTTTGGATGTTTAGTTGGGATTGATAGCTCCTTCTTTATATGCGAACCATTCTTGACAAATTTAGACAACATGAGATATTCTGAAAATTTGATGGATCAGGCTCTAATAAACTGTAGTAAGCACTTATGAACTTGAGTAGTGCACCAAAAATTAAAGCAGTACCATGTTGTGGTGGAGGTATTAGTGCTCTAAGAAAGTCATTCTGTTAATGCATCTTACACTTTAGTATTCCTCTTGCTTTGATCGTTGCCATGCTTGAGATATATATATATATATATATATATATATCACGTGTGTATTGACTTAGATTTCATTATATATCAATTTATGAATGATGTTTGTGGGTAACATCACTGCAAACCCTCACGAGACAACACTCGTCCACTAGGATAACCTAGGGGTTTAACGGCTTGTTGCACGTGCTAAATGCAATCGTGATGCCCTACGAAAGTGGGTACGTATCTTAGTTTTGTATCTTTAGCTTCAATAAAAAGTCATAGGTTAGACCACATCTTTTGTGCCCTCATTATCATTTGCTCGTTAATTGCTAGAGACTAGCAATAAGCTAGTTGGGGGATGTGATGAGAGCACAAAAGTGCGATCTACACGCTGCTTAAATTAATATTATTGCTAACAAATAATGATAAAAGTGCTGCATTAATTTTATATTTTTATTTGGCACAGATTATCGTAAATCAGAGTTTAAATGTGCATTTGGTACAGTTTGGGATAATTCATGACTTCAAGCCTGATTACACTTGCACCCGAGCAACACTTGTCTACTTGTCACAGTCCCTTGAGTGCATTAGAATTCTGCATTGGAATTCAAAATAAAGAAAGAAATCAGCAGCGTGTCCAGCTTCCTTCTCGTCTCATCCCGTGCAGCCATTTGAAGAAGATCACGATGCAACCGTCTACATCCAATCCCCCGCGTCCGCCCGCATGGAAGAGATCCCGATCCTTCTCAATCGGGCCACATAATCAGGAATCCCTCGAGTCCCCTGCTTCCTACTTCCGGATTCGTGGTCATCCCAGCATCCTGCGATCACCTCCCAGATCTTAGAATCCCATGCATCTCACGTGCATCTTCAGCCTTCCCCAGTCGTTCACGAACCATTCCGCGTCCTGCTTCCATCCATCAGCACGTCCACCTCTTCCGGGTTCTCGCTCATCCGAGCCAAAGGTCTCGCTTCCATTCTCTCGTTTCCGCAATAACCTCCCAGATCCGTGATATGCTCTTCTTCCGCCCGCCTCACGCGCCTCCTAGCCGGTCGTGAGGTTCATAGCAGCATCCACAATCTCCCAACTTTATCCCACGACATATGCCAAAGATCCCGTGATCAGCCTTCCTTTCAGCTTCCACCCAGCATCCCGAGCCCAACACCCAGCCGTCCGTGGTGATTCTCCCGCATCAAATTCCCTGCAATCTTCCGTTTCCGCGTCTGCCTCTTTCCCCGTTTCAAAGCTTCGCGATCAATGTCCGCGAGCAATCTTCCGGATTTCCAGCATCCCGTGAAGCGTCGCAGTGTCCGCGAGCATCTTCTGCACCCATCCGTGCGTCGTCCACACCCGCGATCAGCCCCAGTCATCCCGTTCGTCCATCTGAGTCCCAGCATCAGCCCAGCCGTCCGCAAAGCACCCCTCCGCGTCCGCTCCGCGTTCTCAGCATCACACGCACGATCCTCGGCATCCGTTCTTAGCTCCTCTCCACGCACGATCAGGGGAATCATCGCTGGTCCATGGGCTCTGGGGATCTATATGAAGAGAGCTATCTTGGTTGGAAACGGGGGGACTTTCATTCTAGAAAAAAAAACAGAGAAGGGAAGAAAGAAAGAAACAGGGTATGCCCTGTTTCCGAAAAGAAAAAGAAAAGAAAAACAAAAGAGGAGGTGATGTTTGTAATGGCCGGCTAACTCCCTTAGCAAAGGGTGATGGATGAGCCCTTGTCATATTGCTTTCTTCAAGTATACTCTAAACTTTTATTCAAATTGATTTATATCCATTGGTATGTTTTGGATTCTTGCATGTTTATTTATTAGATAGATCTTGTATGGTTTATATATATTGATGCATGGATTGTTTCGATGTTTGATTTGTCGTAGACGTAACCGGCACGATAAATACTTGGATGTTGAATTCATGTTTTCAGATTATATACTCCATGATTAGAACTATTCTATCAAATTAATCCTTAATCAAGAATCACCGAGTTTATTTATTGAAAGTAATATTGTCAAGGAGGATTCCGGATCCCTAGCCTTCTCTATATTCTTGAAATTTGTTTAATTACCTATTATTCTCTGCTTTTAATTTCTGAAAATCAACTGAAAATTATATTTGAAATTACGCTAATAATACTTATACCGTTCCCTGAGGATTCGACCTCGGACTTTCGAGTTTTACTGCTTGTGCGATTCTCCTGCACTTGGGAGAGCAATTTTGCGAGAGCACCAATTTTTCGAATGGTGCTTTGGCTGGCGTACATTCATATTTTAGGTCTTATAGTCCCACTCAACAAACAGTACCATAATGCAAATAAAGTATAACTCCATGCATGCATAGTATCAATATAGTTTCTATTTAAGATTTTTCATACTGAATTATATTGATAAATGCTAATCCTACAGTTGCACTATTTTATGAACAACAAAAGCAATGTGGCAATTGTTTTCATACAATTGGTACTAGTGTGGAGTATTATTCCGGGCCTATATGAGATTACATAGGTTAACAATAAGACCCTCATATTTTCATTAAGAAGCACTAGAGTTTGAAGATCTGAGCTATTTGAGTTGGCATAGTGTTCAAGAATTGAAGTGCCATTTTGGTGCTTGCAACGCTAAAATTCAGCCTTTATCGCTTTAATTACTGCAAAAAATGAATTATCAACTTTTAATATAACTCAAATATACAATTGAAAGACAACTTTTCTCAAAGTTCAACAATCATGATAGTTGTGTTATTAGACAAAATAGTCCGAAAGTACTAAGTTGGTTGAGGATTTTGAAAGGTTATGGTTACGAAGTCTATAGAGGTATGATAACCCAAGTCCTGGAAACCTTTGGCCATGTTTTGTTCCATGAAAGAGTGTGGTTATGAAAGAAGATTCATGAAACAATGAGTTTCAAGCATATAGGAAGGGGTCGGAAAGTAGAGCTGCAAATGGTTGCAGTCAAACCGAGTCATGAGTGACCCGACCCGATCCGGTTCTTTGTTCAGGTTTTAATACTGGACCTTGACCCAACCTAATAGAAGATCGGAATGGGTCGGATTTAATCCACAACTAATATTTTTGACCCAACGGACATTCAGGTCGGGTTGAGTTTGTATATGACCCGTCAACCTGAAAAATTCATATCCGGGTTGGGTTTGGTTTAGGTCCATATCACACATATGGAGTTCTAAAGTGACAGAGTTAAAGTTGGATAAAAGAAAATACTAGCTTCATTACAAGACGTGAATATCTCTTTGGAAGTCGAGCATTTCCTATGGATTATATGAATTATTATATTTAAAGATATCTAATTAATAACCTAAAGCAGATTATGGATAAAATGCCAAGCCAGTCATAGAATCGATTTATAATCTAAAAGTTAGACTTCCCATCCCCGAATATATATCCTTGACACAAGACAATAAAGAATGAAATCAGAGGGAAGGATGAGAAAAGAGCAGCAATATACCATAAGGCAGCCTCCCTGGCAGCATCCCAAACTTCTGGTTTCTTGGTAGTTCGTTGCCTCTCCTTCACAGTTTCAGCATGGATATCCTGACATAGAAAGCAAAAAATAAGGAAGCTAAAGACCAGGCGTAGCAGCATATAGCATACAACAACTAGGATCCAGCATGATTCACAAATATAAAAGGATCACATGGATATTCCAATCAAGACCTTCCATGCCTGAACCCCCTAAATCTTCACTAAGCTACTAATCCAAGCTCAAAACTAATTCTAGGACATATACCCGACAAAAACCCAAACCTAATCCCACCTGATAGGGGGAAATGGATCATCCAGCCCGCAACTAAAAGGCCGCCCGGTTTTGGCCCAGTAAACATCAATAACAATCAGTTGAATCTTCACTTCGGCCCGGGGCCAGCTCATCCTTGGGACTCCGCCGAAAGCTCGGGGTACCTCCAGATAATCGCCGACCCGCCCCGACCAAGCTCAGGGCTCCAACCCCAGTGATACTCTCCGACCCTCAAGCTCGGGGCGCTCCACCGAGCACATCTTGGAATTCGGAAAGTCGAGCTACTTCCAACACCCGCCAAGCCGACCTCGTCAAATGCGTGATGCGACTACTTAACGATCTCGGCCTCGCCAACGACCGCACCCATGTGCGGGTCTACGCCCACCTACGTGGCCGTACTTCACCACACTACCATGTCATATCTCCATAACTGGCCAACAGCAGTTAGACGACACCTTGACTACTTCGGCCATACCCTACCGTGACTATCAACACCCTACCGTTCTCAAGAACGGACTGTACCGCACGTCACCAGTCAGCCTGAGCTGCACGCCATCCGGCTCGGAGCCAAGCCCCCTCATGATGAGGGCTGACAGTACCTTTGCCATCTGGGCCACTCCATTGACAATATAAATAGCTCGGTCAGGTATCTTCTAAGGGACTTTTGGCTGGACCAACTTTATCCCACTCTAACTTGATCGTCAGAGGGCCCTCACCGGAAACACCGGTGAGGCTTTGTGCAGGTCCGCGGCTGCTGCACAGGAGGTGGCTCCCGTCTTCTTCTTCCAACCACCGACGGCTCCCTCGATTCCACCTGCGTGGTCACCCTCGGGCCAAATTTGAACCACAACACCACCTATAAAACCCTAGAATTCAGTTCCAAATCCACCACCATCCTCCTACCGAAATCTCAAGCACCAGGAATGCACCACAAGCCACAAATCCCAACAAAATCAAGAACCCAGGGGAACAATGTCATTAACATCTCGCACAAAACTTTAGAGCAACACCCACAAACTCACAAGTCCAGCAACTCCCACAAGGAATCTACTCCCTAATTCCCCCCCAACCGAACAATCAAAATGGGGAAATAAGAGATGGATGGAAGATTGTCCATGGGCCAATCGGCGATGGAGATGAGTGTGGGTGGAAGGGGGGTTGGGCGCGCATGGGGAGTGGATACCTTGGGAGAACATTGTGAGAAGAGGCTCAACCACTCGAAGCACGCCGACATAGTGGAGGAAGGGGATACTTTGGGAGATCGTCATGAAGGCTCGAAGCATGCCGACTTTGTCGAACAATAAGATCAGTTGATTTTTGTGGTGGAAGAGGCTCTAGGGTTAGGGTTTCAAACGAAGAGAGACTGAACGAGAATTTGGCAGTTGAGACTAATTAGGACTTTGGGAGAGTAGACCGGCTTAACACCACCCTTTTTCTCTCCTCCCACCACCTCAAATTAATGGATATATTGGGTTCGGGTTGTGTAAGAGGTTAGAAGACTCAAATTAGACCCGTATAACAATGTTATATTCAAATTGGGTTAGGTCAGGTTGAGGCAGAACTAATAAACTTAGATCCGACCGAAAATATGGAACAGGTCCAAATTTGGAACCCGATCCAATCTCATGGGTCCTAAAATTGAGTCCGGGTTGGGCTTAAGCAGGTCGGATTCAGTCGCATCACGGATCAACCTAATCTATTTGTAGTTGTATCAGAAAGTATGCAATCTTGACTGGACCAATTCTCTTCTTAGTGTTTTATAAAGGCAAAAGATAAAGGTGCCTCCGATAGTGTTCTTGACGGGCTGTGCGCACCAAGGTCATTTTTCATGTTTCTAAAGATCTTGCATCATATTTTAAAGTTTAGCACAATCTACCTTATTGATTAAACTTGATATATCCTTGCATGTTCATCTAACTTCATACAAAGTTATTAATGATAAGTCTAAGTGCTCTTCCAAGCTTGCATTAGAAATTTTACATTCAAAATATTAACTAGTATATTTGTGTTTCTCTGTCCGAGAAATTCTAGGAAGCCACGCCATGCGTCCCATGCTCCAGTTGCAATGCTTCATGATTGGTGGATTCTAGCTTGAATCATCCAAAACGAGAAAAAAAGGATCACCGAATTTAATTAATTCTCAGTCTACGCTCAGTGTTTGTAGGTCCTCTATCTTTCTTCTTTTCATGTTGGCTGCCCAGCTCTTCAATCTCTCTTCCGTACTATAATATTTATTAATTGTTAGCCTCCGTAAACCATCTTATTATTTTCTGCATCTCCTTTGGCGCCAATTATTTATTTAGGTTTTTTTTAATGGCATGTATGGCTTGTAAAAGGACGCTGGTACGTTTTCCTTTGTATTATATTAGATGTAGTTAGAGAGAGATAAATTCCCAGACATAGGAACAGTACTAGCCGTGGTTCTACGATGGAGCTGTGGTCGGAAGTCCTTGGATTCTTGTGATGCCACGTCCTTTTCTTATCGATGGCGAGAATCCAGTTGTTCTTATTTTTAGACTTTTGAGATGCTTCAAGCATTGTAATCATGAGAAAATACTGTATACTTGATTTTGATGGAGGGACCTAGTTGGGTACGTAATAAATCTTTGAAAGAGGGACCACAGGGAAACTTATCTCCAAGCCCGGGAAGTTGGGGTCCAGCCAGCGACGATCTAATTTGTGAGTCAAGAATAAAGCTAAGGCAATTCTGACACTTTTTTGAGATGCTTTAAAGTGTCATTAAGTTATATATATTTCAAAAATATTTAAAAAAAAAAACAAAACCTGTATTATATCCAAATCATAATCTATGTAACAATACATGGATAACCAAAAATACATAACCAAATATGTATAATAAAATCCACATAACAAAACTTGTATCATATTTCAAAGTGGCCAATATATACATAATATCAAACCTAATCAAATATCCATTATAACTCCAAAAACATTAATATGTACATCATATCTAAACTCCAAAACAAAAAGTCAAGCTATGGGATGAAGATGTGCCAATTAATTTACTAATTCTAAACAAGAAGCACTTTCATCTTTAACTTTTCAAGCACTTCCTTTTTATATGCTTCTTAAGGGATGAAGATGTATTTATTACTTTACTAATTCTAAAATAAGAAATTAGGACATTAGGCCACTACTTATCATCTCAAACTCTCTAAACTTCATATGTTTGAATCCTTCAATCATGTAAGGATTATTCTTTGTGAAGATTAAATCATCCACATGGAAACAAATAAGCAACATATCTTCATTTCTATACTACAATAAAAAAGGTATAGTAGCAGTCAAAACCGTGACAATAAACATAGCAAATTGTTGGTAAAACTTATACCAACTGTTGATAAACCTTGGCAGTAGGTGGCATTGCTAAAAGTTTTTGCCATGGTTAATGATGGTTTGTAACCGTCGGTATAACTTCTAGCGCAGCATAGCCATTGCTATTCATGCGACCAAAATCAGGTGTTGGAAATGAAATATTTTTATTGCAAATTAGTGCTAAAAATGAGTTGTATATTATCCTACTGAATTCTGTCCGTATCTAGCATCCGATCGGTTTCGGATGGAAATCCTTGTTTCTAAATGGATTCATACATGGATCTAGATATATGCTTATAATTAGTTTTAAAAGCGAGGAAAGTTCTTATATATAAACCTATACAAAGAATCAAACCTAAGACTTCTTGGATTGTTACCTACTACTTAGCCACCACAACAACATTAACATATCCAATTGATTGTTCACATAAACCTTTTCATTAAAAAAGTTATTCAAAAATGCTGATTAAACATCCATTTTCAGAACTTTGTTATATTTTTATGCCTCTAAAAAGATAACTGATGTGTCTTTGCATGCAGCCTTTTACTGTCAATCATGCTTTGCCTCTCCACTTATACTTTTGCATTCTTCTTCATTTTGTAATTCAATTTCATGTCAATCGAGTTTTGATCTTTTGGAAGAGTGGTTGACTCTCTCTATTGATTTCCTTTTCCATAGCTCCTTTTCATCTATTGTTATGACTTATTCCTCCCAACTCTATGGCTATATTATTAGCAAAAGCACAAATTCTTAATTAACTCATGAGTTGCCCTATAGAGTTCATTTAAGCTTCTTGTCTTTTGTACATGGTAGTTTTAGACAGTAGAATCCTCACTAAGTATTTGATATGATCTTAAAATGTATCTTCTGCGCCTGATAGACTACTGTATATAGACTTCTATATAATTTAAGCATTCCAACCATCAAAGAAACTTGACACATGTTAGTTGTTGGAGGAAATGGCAGAGAAATGGAAGAAAAATAAAAAAATAGGGCAATCTGGAAGAAGAGACTACTTGCTGGAATAAACTTTTTCATTAATAAGGGGCTGAAATACCAAGTCTATCTTCAGTACATTGCAATTTTTATAAGTTGCCGAGCGAGCTGCTTCAACAGATCATTGTTTTTCTAAAGGCCATCACCGGGCTATACAGATAGTCCAGAACAAAGAAGACTGAGTAAAACATGCTTTGCATTTGCTAGAAAATATCTTCTCTGAAAATTACAAATTAATTCTCAACTCCCCCTCTTAATTTGTAATTTTCAACTGTTTCATGAATTTCTCAAGCTTCTCAAAATTTACTGATTTGGCGAGTACATCAGCTGGTTGATCATATGTGTTAATGAACTCTGACCAGATTTCTCCTTTGTTAACCAAATCACGGATGAAATGATGCCGCAGTTCAGTATGCTTTGATCTAGCATGAAAGACTGGGTTTTTCGTCATAGCTATGGCTGACATATTGTCACCTAAATGGGAGTAGGTTCTCTTTATTGCAAATCTGAAAGAATTCGCCCCAACCAAATTGCTTCACAAGTAGTTTCATTAGTTACTGTATATTCTACTTCGGTAGATTATAATGCAATAGTCCTCTGTCTTCTTGAACACCATGAGATTACCTTTGTACCAAAGCAAAAGATATATCCTAATGTGCTCCTCCAATCACCAAGGGAACCAGCCCAATCACTATCTGTGAAACCAACTAGTTTATAGTATTTTTCCTACACATATTTAATACCAAGCTTTCTTATCCCCTGAAGAGAGCGCAGAACTCTCTTGGTTGCTGCCAAAATGGAGCTTGGTTGCCTGATTCATAAACCTTGGGATAAACCTCACAGAATGCACAATATCCAGCCTTGTGTTTGTGAGATAAATTAAGGAGCCAACAAGACTTCCAAAAGTTTTTGAATCAACCTTCTCAGCCCCCTCATTTAGCTGCAATTTCTCAATGAGAGCCATAGGAGTTGCTACTGGCTCCAAGCTGCCATTTGAAATCTCTTAAGCAAATGTACAACATACTTTTCTGTGAAATAAAAATCTCCCCTTTTGATTATTCTACTTGAATTCCAAGAAAGTATTTCATAAGCCCCAAGTCTGTCATCTCATATTCTTTCATCATAGCATTTTTAAAATCTCCCCTTGGTTGCTGCTGATGAACTTTGTCTTCCTTTTCTTTCACTACATAATCTTGAGGTTGATCAACAAATACCTCTTCCTTTGGTTCTGTTGGAAAGACACTTGGTTATTTAATGTTTGCTTGGGTAATTAAAGCTTTTTGACTACTTGTTTCAAGACAAACTTGTAGAACATTGGTGCTTCTTTGGAAGCTGGCTTTTGGGATTCCAGAGGGTTGAATAGGAGTGGAAAAATTCATATTAGTATGCTGGAATTTATAGCTGTTATTTGGATTGCATTTTTGTGTCTCTTCGGTGGCTTGAAGAGCTTGGTGACTATTCTCTTCAGTTTTTCCAGTAACCTTTCACTCTTTTGTTTTAGAGCTTTTGTGTAGCTTCTTCCTCACTTGTCAAAAGCTTCATTTTGCCTACAAATCCTTTGTCATTTTGTGAGACATTTGAGTCTCTTGTAAACACTTTGTAATCTTGCAAAGTTAGTGAAATTGGACCTCGGTCCCCTGGACGTACCTCCATTGAGGGAACCACGTAAAAATCTCTTGTGTTCTTGTTTTGCTTATTGTTCTATTTATTGATCTACACTTGTGAGGAACCATTTTTCCCAACAACTAGTATCAGAGCCAGCTTTGTAGAGATTGTGTAAATCATGGAGAACAACATGGGTCGTATGGCTAGCTTTAATGGAAGCAATTGGTCAACTTGGAAAATCAAGATGGAGGATCTTCTCTTTTGCAAAGACTTGTATGGACCCGTTGAAGGTGATGAGAAGAAGCCCAAAGAGATGAAAGATAAGGAGTGGGCCAAGCTTAACCGAAAAGCCGTTGGTGTCATTCGCCAATGGATTGATGATAGCATCTTCCACCATGTCTCTACCGAGACTTCGGCTCATGGTCTTTGGACGAAACTTTAAGGCTTGTATGAAAGAAAAACAGCAACTAACAAAGCTTTCTTGTTTCGAAAATTGGTGAACTTGAAGTATAAGGAAGGTGGATCTATTGCGGAGCACTTGAATCAGATGAAAGACATTGTGAATCAACTTGCCACCATGAATATCTCATTTGATGATGAGCTCAAGCTTTGTTGCTCCTTAGTTCATTGCCCGAAAGTTGGAAGATCTTGGTTGTAACAATTAGTGACTCAACGCTCGATGGCAAAGTCACTATGAGCCAAGTGACTAGTAGTTTGCTTAATGAAGAGGTTAGAAGAAAATCATCCAATTCTTCTAACTCGGAGGCACTTGTTGTTAATAGGCGTGGAAGAGGTAGAAGTAGAACGCCTCACATTCGAGATCAAAGTCGTGATAGCTCCAAGGAAGATTCGAAATCGAAGAAAGATATTGAGTGTCACTATATATTGTCACAAGAAAGGGCATATGAAGAAAGAATATTGGAAGCTTAAAGCCAAAAATAACAAGAAAAGTGAAGAAAGAAAGAAAGAAGATGCCACGGTGGTGACTTCCGGCGATGAGATATTGGTTGTTTGTGATGGCAATTGTGTTAATTTCACTTGTCAAGACTCTAATTGGGTGGTTGACTCTGGTGCTTCATTTCATGTTACCTTACGTGCTGATTTCTTCAATTCCTACACCAAAGGTGACTTTAGGCATGTTCGGATGGAGAATGAAGGTGTTTCTCAAATTGTTGGAATGGGTAATATTTGCTTGTAAAAAAAATGTTGGTTGCAAATTATTGCTCAAAGATGTGAGACATGTACCGGATATTCGTTTTAATCTAATTTCTACAGAAAATTAGATGATGAAGGCTACAACAACCAATTTGGTGATGGTAAATGGAAGTTGTCTAAGAGTTCTCTAGTGGTGGCTAGAGGTAAAAGGATTTCAACTCTTTATTAGATGCAAGGCAAAATCTGTCCGGATGTTGTCAACACTCTTGAAAATGATTCTTCCATCGAATTATGGCATAAATGGCTTGGCTATATGAGTGAAAAGGGGCTGCAAGTTCTGGCCAAGAAAGAGCTCCTACTCGGCTTGAAAGGTACGTCTCTAAAGACTTGTGTTCATTGCTTAAATGGTAAGCAACATAGAGTTTCATTTCAAAGAAACTTGGGTTCTAGAAAAGAACATTTTTTGGATTTGGTGCATTTGGATGTTTGTGGCCCTTTGAAAACTAAATCACATGGTGGTGCACTTTACTTTGTTACTTTTATTGATGATTATTCAAGAAAAATTTGGGCTTATACACTTAAAACTAAAGATCAAGTTCTAGATGTGTTTAAGCATTTTCAGGCCAAGGTTGAAAGAGAGATGGGGAGAAAATTAAAGTGCATTCGGGCGGACAATGGAGGTGAATATCTTGGGCTATTTGATGCTTATTGTAGTGCTCAAAGCATCAAACATCAAAAGACAATGAAGAAAACCTCCCAACAAAATGGCATCGTTGAGAGGATGAATCGCACCATTGTTGAACGGATTAGGTGTATGTTTTCGCATGCAAAGCTACCTAAACCATTTTAGGAAGAAGCTTTGCGGACAGCGGTGGACTTGATCAATATGTCTCCTTCGTATCCTTTGCTTGGTGATGTCCCCGAAAGAATTTGGAGTGGTAAAGATGTTTCTTATGCTCAGTTGAAAGTTTTTGGTTGTAGAGCTTTTGTGCATATCCCCAAGGATGAAAGATCCAAGCTTGACAACAAGTCAAAGCAATGCATTTTTCTTGGCTACAAGCATGATGATTTTGGCTATAAATTGTGAGATCCGATGGACAACAAAATTATTAGAAGTCATGATGTTGTCTTTCTCGAAGATCAAATCATGGAGGATTTTGACAAAGATGTGCAACACAAGTCAAGTACCAATGATCTTGTGGACTTGGAACCTATTCCTCCATCTCCAGTGCATGGTGAAAATATGGAAGACCTGCAGCAACCTTATAAGGAAGTACATGACAATGAGGTTGGCAATGAAGATACAAATGATGTTGATGCAGGGGAGCTGTCAAGTCAAGAAACTCCAACACCACTCACTTTGAGAAGGTCAACTAGAGAGCGAAAACTTTTCAAGAAGTATTCCACTAATGAATATGTCATGGTTAGTGATCAAGGTGAGCTCGAAAGATACCAAGAAGCCATTGAGGATGCAAACAAAGATGCTTGGCTAAAGGCAATGCAAAAAGAAATGACATCTTTACTTGAGAACAAAACCTATGAGTTGGTGAAGCCACCAAATGGAAAGAAAATATTGAAGAATAAATGGATCTTTCGGCTGAAAAATGGTGACAAAATCCCAAGGTATAAGGCACAACTAGTTGTTAAAGGTTTTGGATAGAAAAAGGGTATTGATTTCGATGAAATTTTCTCACCCATTGTGAAGATGTCATTTATTCGGGTTGTACTTAGAATGGCCGCAAGTATGAATCTAGAAGTTGAGCAACTTGATATGAAAATGGCATTTCTTCATGGTGATTTGGAAGAAGAAATATACATGGAGCAACCGGAAGGTTTTAAGGTAAAGGGTAAGGAGAATTTAGTTTGCAAATTGAAGAAAAGCTTGTATGGTTTGAAGCAAACTCCAAGGCAATGGTACAAAAAGTTTGATTCCTTTATGGTGAAACATGGTTTCTCAAGAACAACTTCAGACCATTGTGTATTTGCGAAAAAGTTTTCGGATGGGAACTTCATTGTTCTCTTACTCTATGTTGATGACATGTTAATTGTGGGCCAAGATTCCTCCAAGATCAACCACTTGAAGATGGAGTTGGGCAAGTCTTTTGCCATGAAATATTTGGGACTCACAAAACAAATTCTTGGAATGAAAATCATTTGTGATCGCAAACAGGGGTAGATTTGGTTATCTCAAGAAAATTATGTCAAGAAGGTGCTTGAAAGGTTCAACATGGACAAAGTAAAGCATGTTGGATGTCCACTTACTGCACACTTCAAGCTTAGCTCAAAGCAATATTCTTCTAATGAAGAAGACAAGAGGGAGATGATGAAAATTTCTTATACTTCAGCTGTTGGTTCGTTGATGTACACTATGGTTTGTACCAGGCCCGACATAGCACATGCCGTTGGAGTTGTTAGTCGATTTCTTTCTAACCCCAGAAAGGAACATTGGGCAGCAGTTAAGTGGATCCTAAGATATCTCAGAGGGATTTCTAATGTTTGTTTATGCTATGGGAAGGGCAAACCAATGCTTGATGGGTTCACGAATGACGATATGGTAGGTGATATTGATTCTAGGAAGTCTACTTCAGGTTACTTGATGACTTTTGCAGGAGGAGCTATTTCGTGGCAATCTAAATTACAAAAGTGTGTTGCCTTATCAACTACGGAGGCTGAACTCATTGCCATTACGGAAGCATGCAAGGAGGTAGTTTGGTTGAAACAATTCTTACAAAAATTGGATTTGAAGCAAGAGAAGTATGTTCTCTTTTGTGATAGTCAAAGTACTATTCATTTGAGCAAGAATGCTACTTTCCATTCAAGGTCAAAGCATATTGATATTAGATACCATTGGATTCGTGATGTGTTGAATTCAAAGGCATTGCAACTTGAGAAGATTCACACAGATGATAATAGTTCAGACATTATGACTAAAGCCTTGTCTAAAGACAAGCATGAGAAATGTAGAACTTCGGCAGGAATGGTTGATTTTTTCTCATAAGTCGAAAGGGGGAGAATTGTTGGACATCCCTTCTTATGCATTTAATTATGCTTAGAAGTTGTGAGATGTGTTGTCTTCAAATTTGTTGGGAAGACACTTGGTTATTCAATGTTTGCATGGGTAATTAAAGCTTTTTGACTACTTGTTTCAAGGCAAACTTGTGGAACGTTGGTGCTTCTTTGGAAGCTAGCTTTTGGGATTCTAAAGGGCTGAATAGGAGTGAAAAAATTCAGATTAGTGTGCTAGAATTTACAGCTGTTACTTGGACTGCATTTTTGTGTCTCTTCGGTAACTTGAAGAGCTTGGTGCCTATTCTCTTCAGTTTTTCCAGCAACCTTTCACTCTTTTATTTTAGAGCTTTTGTGTAGCTTCTTTCTCACTTGTCAAAAGCTTCATTTTGCCTACAAATCTCTTGTCATTTTGTGAGACATTTGTGTCTCTTGTAAACACTTTGTAATCCTGCAAAGTTAGTGAAATTGGATCTCGGTCTCATGGACGTACCTCAATTGAGGGAACCACATAAAAATCTCTTATGTTCTTGTTTTGCTTATTGTTCTCTTTATTGATCTACACTTGTGGAAAACCATTTTTCCCAACTGGTTCACCATTTACAAAAGCCGATTTTATATCAAACTAAAATACTTGCAATTCCAATTGGGTTGCTAAAGCAAGAACCATTTGAATTGTCTATATGTGCATAATAGGAGCAAAAGTTTCCTAAAATATCCCTGGGCTGTTGAGAATATCCTTTTGCTACCAATCGTGCCTTATGCTTCTGAATAGTGCCATCTGCATTGTACTTAATCTTATAAATCTACTTCAGTCTAATAGCTTCTTTCCCATTGGAAGATCTACTAGCTCTCAGGTGTTATTTTTCTCAATTATAGCAGTCTCTTCATCCTTTGCATTGGTCCATTCATTCTTTTTCTCAGCTTCCTCATACTTCCACGGTTCACGAGAAAAGAAAGCAACATCACAATATTCATATATATCTCTTAAAGAGCACCTTTCGAGGTGGTGACTCAGAATCTGCAGCTTCTTCACTTAAGGGGATGTTTCTTTGTGTGCTTACTTCATGACTTTGGTTTGCATTTGAGCTTAGTTGAAGTCTAGGAGCATTTTTAACTTAAAAATAACCTAAATCAGTACAAAGTTTTGACAGTACGTACCATGCTAAACTATCGAGAACCTATGCAAACAAAGAACAAGCAGTTCGCTCCATTTTTTGTTAAATGGCAAAAAAAAATAATAATAAGGAGTTATACTACAATTGCATCTCATGTGCTCCATTTTCCAACGGTACGCTCCATTCTAATATTATATTGCAGGAGTCATATTGATTCATATGGAAATGAATCATAGTTAGTATTAATTTTAGTATAACTGCATATATATTCCAAATTACATGTAGCATTATGGTCAAATTTAAATTGTAAGACAAATCATGGCATGCAGTACTGCCTCGAACCATTCAATTCGAGGTGTACTGAACCGAATCAAGAGGAAACCTGCACAGTTTCCTCGCACAAAACAAAATATGTGCTGAACCATTGCAAACTTCTTTGAACCGAGCATTTTGGAGCAAAACCAGCACAAACCATCTATTAGCGATAGTTTTATCTTGTTTCGCCTCTTCTCTCCTCTTATAATTCAATTTACTCTCAAAATTTCCATAAAAATAAAAAATAAATACTGATCCATAACTAAAGGCCATTGGTGCTAATGGTCGGAACAGATGAAAACAGGAATAATTAAATAGATCCAAAATAGGGAAAATAATTAGGGCCAATTTACTCTCTATTTTCGATAAACTGATGGCTGGTGACGGAGCTAATAAGTAGAGGATTGAAAATAACAGAGAGCAAGATTCTTATTTAGGGTTCCAGTGAGGGCTTGGCTGCAATCTTCGATAACATTAATGATGGGATATGTCACACCTGAGTGAGGAAGGAGGAAAAAAGAGGTACTGCTCAACGATGGAGAGGAGGGAAGGGGAGGCGAGGGCTTATTATAAAGGATCTCTAGGGTTCCACCTGAGTACAGCGATCCTAGGACTTCCGTCCTACTCAGAGTCTTTAGGGAAGAAGAAGACTCAATGGGAGTCTTCTACCGCCTATCGCATGCAAAACACCCCCAAGTCCTATGGAGGGTCATGGAGGGGAGGGGAGGTCTCACTATAGAGAAGCCATAGGGTTCTTTCTGAGTCTGGAGGCATTAGGATTCCGATCCTACTCAGAGTCTTAGGGGAAGAAGTAGACTCTCAATGAAAGTCTTCTGACGCTTGTCCAACGGAGCTTAGCCACAGGTGCGTCTGGCCTGTCAAGTGTACCAGTCCAGACCGGGCCATTTCAATTTGGACATCCATTATTTGATTTGGAGTTTTGATTCATTTCAAAGGAGGGGAGGTGCTCGGCAGGCTACTTAGGATTGCAAGTTTTGGCATTTGTCTTTATAACTCTCCATGGGAACTTCACTAAGAAGAATATGATGGTTGCAAAGACAAAGGCTCTAGTCCTACTAGAGATGAAACCTGTAAATGCATCAGCAAGCTATTTGATGCAACTAACACTCATACAATTTCTTATGATGATTATTTTCTTCACTAGTTTCAAGTTGTTTCTTAGTTCTCGGTATGATGTTAATAGTAAAAGAACTCTAGCAAGTGGGAGTACTCCATGTCATTAATTCATGAGGACCTCTATCATCTTTAGAGGAGATAGGTCCAATAAGAATCCAACATAGAATGTAATACCTTATTGACAATTTGGGATGGCAAGCACTCATTGCTTGCAAGAAGATTTGTTTCTCCAACATTATGATGTCATCAAGTAGCATGTTTTGAGCCAATGTCCTAGCAATCTATCAAATGAGACTTTCCAGAAGGAATTCTGTGCGATGTCTTACCTTCATTGAAAGCATAGGTGCACCCCAATGTATAAGGCTCCCATTGCCATTGTAAGGTTTGAAATGGATAAGATGAAGGCAGCCTTACCTCGATATTGAAAGAGACTGGTTTCATGTTTCAAACCCGTAACATTCAAGTCACAATAGAGCAATCTTACCATTGCACAAAAGTCCATCCTCTTTCTTTGACAGCATACATCAAGAACAAGGCATTGATGGTTATCATCCACAGCATTGTCCCTCTATTGCCATCTAACTATATATCTTAATATCTTATTAATAGTTAAATCTGCATAGTTTCTAATCCTTCCACTAGCCATTTCTTTTAGGCATCTTTTGTATCTCTGTAAGACTGGTGATGCAAAATTGACTAAGGCCCGTTTGGGAGAGCTTTTGGAGGACCAAAAAGTACTTTCTGGCCCTCCAAAAGTACTTTTAGATAAAATAAGAGTATTTGGTAAAAATTTCGAAAAGTTGTTTTAGTTTTTCTAAAAAGCTAAAAACAATTTTTTGGAAGAAGCTTCATTTTGGAGCTTTCTAGAAAAGCACTTTTAAGCTTTGTCGAGAAGCTATTTTTTGACCAAATTATCCGTGATAAAATATAACAATTACGCAAAATTTTTCTTTAATAATTGTTTAACTAATTTTATCACCTAGCTAAAAAATTTGTTATATTATGAAAAATTAATTTATGCTAATAATTATAATATTTTATATCTTTATTCTTGTATTATACTATAAAATAATATTTTATTACATTATATCATAATACATTGATATGTTATATTAAATAATTTAATATTATATTAAATTATTATGCTATAGCATACAATATTATATTATTATATTATAATAATATAATATAATATTATAGTAATATTATACTATATCGTATATTTATGTATTAATACATATTATATTTTATTATGCTCTATTGTATAATACTACGCAATATCTTTTATGGTCATTTTGTCACACCAAAAATATTTTCTCAGTTTGTTTACCAAATATATGTCAAAGTGGCACAGCACTTTAGAAATGTAGTTATCAAACAGCAAATAGTTTTTTATAAAAGCTCCTTCAAAAAGCTCTACTGTTAACAGCTCCGCCAAACGGAGCCTAATTCATAACCACTTATGGTTTATTATGTATTTACGGTACAAGTTGATCAAGCCTTGAGTCACAAACTGGTTGAGTTGGGCAGAACTTTGGACTGCTCGGACTTAGCTTGTTAAATGAAAGGAGTACTAATCGCAAGCGGAGCTTAACTATAGATGTTTAAGCATGTTTCCTTTCCTCATGAATAATCTTGAATGAGTCTTTTACCGTGCCAAGCTCGAGCTTATACCTCTTTTTTCTTTTAATTTATTTTTTGGGGCATAGAATTCCAGGCGTGGCGTGATTATGAGTCAAAACTTTGAACGGGGCTTGAGCTTGACCAGTTTCCTGATAAAACAAGCTAAAACGAGCTTGTTATCAAGCTGAGCTCAAGCTATACATGAACAGGTGGTTCATTTACAACGCTAGTCAGGCGGATCAATGCCTGGCCCAAGCTAAGGCCATATCAAGCTAGTTTGTAGTCCAGGTTTTAGACAAATTTAGCCCATTATTTTTAAGGGGTCAAATCCATTGTCAATCTGGATTCCGTTGTATCCAAGTCTACTGGGCCCATCCGCTCCTTTAGCTTTAAAGCAAACTTCAACAAAGTTAAATGACATTTATCTGCGAGAGATAAAGAAAAAGAGAAATGAATTTGTAATTTAATTTTTGGATTAAAAGGCAAACATCTACCTCTATTAACGAGTGACAATCCGATTTTCAAACTTGGGGACAAGGTCGACAATGTATTGGAACTTGAGGTTGAGTAGCCGGCTTTGGAGTTGAGAAAGAGAGAGAGGGAGACACAGAGATCATTGTTGTTAGAGATGAAATAAGAGATGGAATTCTTTACACTGACGAAATGTAACATGTTTTAAGGACAATTGGCAAAAAAATGAGGTAGATAAAATTGGTTGGAGATGGAGCAACACTGAACTAATGCTTAACTAAATGCTTAGAATTGGTGTCTTGAATATAACAAGCATCCTTTTGCTGAGGTCGTTTGGTGATAAATGTAGTGAAAACAATTGAAATATAACAGGGCTCAACTATAAGACATACACACCAAAAAGAAAAGAAAAAGGAAAAACTAATCCAACTGGGATAAGGGAACGATCGCTCGTGAATGCGAGGTTATGGCATCAAGCATCAATTATCTTGCGAAGCATACGGAAGGAACATTATATTTCAGTTACCAAGGCAGGTTTGGAACATTTTTTACAATTGAATTGAGACAATAAATGTTAAAAAGGAGGTAGAATAGCAATTCTCATTCTTTATTTTCTATCACCAAAGAAGAATCCTATTAGATTTTCTCTCTTTCGGGGCTATCTTTAGAAACCAAAGGTGCAACAGGATAATGTGGCCCAAACGTGGATTACATCAACGAGCACAATCATTCCGGTACCAAAAAGCAACTACAATCATTCTCCTAAAGAGAGTATGTGGGCCCTTTGGAATCCTAAGGAAGTTTTTTGAAACAATTTTATTCAAATATCTAGTAAAATTTTGGCGTACGTGTGAGAAGTTACTAAGTTTTAAAAGTTATAATCCAAAATTTTTAAATATGAACATTATAATATAGTAAAATTGATATTTTTTTAAAAAAATAATTAAGCAGAATCATCCGACTCAATTTGGACTATCATAGTTGTTGCTTCCAAATTTGGGACTGAGGTTGGAGTGCAGCTCGAACGACCCTAAGGTCGGTTGGAGATGAGCTGGAAAGGATGGCAGAGGTGTAGAAAAGTGGATCTCCTCCGAAGATGGCCTGCAAAAAGTTCACTTGTCAGAGAATTTCCAACGGAGGCCCTCCGATGTCTAAGTCAGAATAGAGATGCAATAGTATGAAAGAGAGAAATTTCAGCAGAGTGTCGTCCTCTATGAATAGTATATTACCTCAGATCAGATGTTGGTTGGATTAAAAATTTGTCAATCCAAACCCAACCTGTTATTAAATAGGTCAAAATTCAGATCTAAATCCAACCTATTTATTAAATAGGTCATCCAACTAGACCTATATAATCTATGTACCATTCAGGTTGAATTAGGTTAAATGGGTTAAATAGGTTAAGTAAGTTTTTAATAGATTAAATAGATTTAAACGAGTTAAATAGGTTAAGCAGGATAGATTATACGGAACATAAATAGGTTAAGTAAGTTTTAAATGGCTTAAACAAGTTTAAATGAGTTAAAGGAGTCAAGTCAAGACCTGACTCAATTAGTAAATAGGTCAAAATAGGTTAAACAAATCAAAGGTATAAACCTGAATTCGACCCATTTAATAAATTGGTTTAAACGAGTTGATCTGTTTATGACCCAAACCATTTATATCAAACTCTAATATACTTAACATGGATCATTTGCAGGTCGAATTCATAGGTCTGGTCATAAATTGCGACTCCTACTAGTTCGATTGGAGAGAAAAAAGATTTTTCTTAACCCGCTCAACTTGAATCTCTTAAAAAAAAATTAGAAGTGGATTGAAGAATAATGAAAGTATGACTTAAGTCTTCTTTTCTTTTATTGATGATTCACAGCTCTTAAATTGAGATACATAACCCCTATTTATAATATTAGTGAAGTTTTCCTTTTCATAATTTGGGTTGGATGCCTCTCGTAGTTCAAATAGGACAAAATCTTCAAAAATAAACTAGACTAATAAAAATAATTAAAAATAGAATTCTATAAGAGGTAGATCTCGACTTCTATATCAACTTTGCCTTTATCATTTTGCCTAATTCTTTACGGATTGGGAGATAACGTCCGATCAAAATCTTTTTCAAAAAGAAAAGTTTAGTTTGACTAGCTCGTTTTAAGGCCTAAATGATGAAATTTTGATCTAATTCAACCTTTAAGTGGTTGGCCCAAATTTGTAGATCTGAAAAAGCTATCCAATTTCAGAAAAGGATCATCTCAATCGAACAATATATCACTGAGTTATGTCCCGCAACTCGGCTTTTCAATATGGCGGATCTTGCTCCTAGACTCTATCCATTCCTATTAGTAGTGGCTAAAGTGATTCATATCGGGTCACTTTATGTCGTATGGACTAAAGTGATCCTCATGGATATCCATATTGGCCAAAGTGATCCACATTGAGTTTAGAGATCCTTCTGAAAATCTGTAGCAACTAAAGTGGTTCACATTGAGTCTGGTGATCTTTTTGAATACTCCACCAACCAAAATAGTTCATATCGAGTTTGGTATTCCTCCGAGGTTAGAGCTTTCCTGTTTAGGGGATTTAGCTCTTACTAAATCAGAACTGAAGAAGAAAAAATACTTGCTTCCTCATCTCATGGATGAACCATGTCACTTTCTCGAAGATGATTTCCAATCTTGGTCTTCCTTCTTAGATGGTAGATCCTCGCCTCCAAACTTAAAAAACAACTTTGCTGGAGGAGTTGCCAATGCTTATGTTGAAGGTATTGCTAATCGAGATGATCTCAATGAGTTGGGTAATCTTCTCCTCTTTCATGTGAAGCATCCCTTCATCCCACATCTATCGAGATAGAACTAGTAACCATACTCACCTTTGTTCTTAGATGTACTTGAAGCCAGATGACCTTTCTCCTAATTGCTTGTATTACTCATGCATCTAGACTATAAACTAAGGCCCTCATGGATGTAGAGAACCAACGCTCTTTTTCTAATTTAATCCAATCGGGAAGAAGGAAGATTTTTCTCAACTAGCTCAGCTCGAATCTCTAAAAAAAAATTAGAAGAAGATGGAAGAATTGCGAAAGTAGGGCTTAAGTCCTATTTTCTTTCATTGATGATTCACACCTTTTAAACTGAGGTACATATTCTCTATTTATAGTATTAGTGAGGCCTCCTTTCATAATTTGGATTGGATTTCTCTCATAGTTCAAATAAGATTAGATCTCCAAAAGTAACTATGACTAGTAGAAATAATTAAAAAAACTAAAATTCTATAGAAGGTAGTTTGACTTCTATATCAACTTTTCTTTCTATTGCTCCACCTAATTCTTTACGAATTGGGAGATAACATCCGATCAAAATCTTTTTCAAAAAAAAAAGTTTCGGTTTGACCAACCCGTTTTAGGACTTAAACGATGAAATTTTGGCTTGATTCGATCTATTAAAAGGTTGGCCTAATATTGTAGATCTCAAAAAGCTACTCAATTTCAAAGAAAAGAATATCTCAATCGGGCAGCGTATGAAAAAATTATGGCCTTTAGAAGTTTAACTAGCGACTCGACTTTTTGATGTGGGATCTCACTCCTGAATCCTGTCCAGCCGTACTAGTAGTGGCCAAAATGATCTACATCAAGTACTCGTAGTGGCCAAAATTATCTTCATCAAGTCTGGTAATTCTCCTAGATATCTGTAGTGGCCAAAGTGATCTATATTGAGTCTAATGATCCTTTTGGAAATCCGCAGTAGCTAAAGTAGTTCACATTAGAGACTGGTGATCCTTTCGAATGCTTGTAGTAGCCAAAATAGTTTATATCAAGTCTGATGATCTTTCTGGATCACCTATCCTATGCAATTCATCAAGCAATAGGGCCAAATTCTTTTATTTGGGTCTCAAAACCAACTAGCTAAAGTAAAAAAAAAATTTCGAAGGATTTTGACCGGATAAATCTCTCAATACGAGAAGAATAAGACAAAGCTGCTGAAGACATTATTGATGTAGAAGGCAGGATTTATCTTTTTTTTAATAATTATTTTCATTAATCTTATCTATTTTGGAAAAATTATAACCACTTTTAACTAGAAGAGGAATCCAAATTAAATTGTGCAAAGGCGAATCTACGAGTATAAATAGAAGTTTTGTATCTCAATTTTGTTATTTATTATGAGAAAAGAAGACCTCAACCCTATTTTTATCAATTTTTGTATTTTCATCCATTTAAATATCGTGGATGTTTGTAACATAAAACGGATATAACTTCACATGTTTTTCCCATTTAATATAAGATGGATGGAAGACGCTCATGGTTACAGAATTTTAAATAATTCAAAAATATACCTTTACCAATGGTCACAAATGCTGCTAAAAGTAAATAAGTGAACCAGAAATAGATTAAGCGAGACTGCCTCAAGGGCTGCTCTGCTTTTAGTTTCTTCAAAGCCTAACCTGCACTCCAGGCCAATGACCAGCTGGCCTTCAATACGACTTTGGAGCTATCAAAAGCAGGTGAATATTTCCAAATGCCAATTTAGTATGATATATAGATGTCAAGAAAGTAGGCCCAGTTTGAAGGGGAAACTCACAGAAATTTGTAGGGATAGGGAGACCATTGTCCGTTATGGTGTGCTTTCTCTGGAAGTATCCCTTTCAACTCCTCGTTCTTCGCCGAATTACAAGCCTATGATCACACGTAATCCACTCGGAGATCCCCAAGGACCCTTTCCTTCATGCCTGTCAAAATTGTTGTTTTTAATCTGCAAGGTATATGATACTTGAACAAGTGGATCCAATAAAATGACAATATTTGAGTGTTTTTTTTTGGTACATAACAATATTTGAGTGTTTCAAGTGGACCGTTCATCACACACAGGGCATCACTATATGCCCCAAGTAATCAAGTTGGTGGGACTACATGTTCCCTACCATGGGGTCCACAATTCCTAGGCTTTCTGATTGCTTTGAGGAGAGCCTTGACACCTAGCCATGGAGAGGCAGTAAGTAGGCCCCCTTGTCTCTCTCCAGCACGGGGTGGTAGGTGAGTTTAGCTATAAAGAAGCGCCATGAGCATCTTGGCATGGCACATGCTGTGTTTGTGAGCTAAAGCTAAAGCAGAGGTGGGCTTGTAGGCCCTCATGTCAATGCCCTGAACTTAGGAGGAATTCAGGGTTACATGGAAGTAGATTTGAAGGTAAATTGACATGATAAAACGCATTAACATGTCAAAAAGCTTGGACCAGTAACTTGGAGATTAGGGTTTTTGGAGCCGAGATTCCACCTATAATGTCAGTGATACTTGGAGACTAGGGTTAGGCACTGGTTGCACATGAGATCAAACAAGCCAACAATGTGCCATCCAAAGGCCACTATGAGGGGGTAGGTAACATATTAGAAGTCATATACTATAGAACTCAAATTGCAATTGTACACGGGGGAATACAAATAAAAGTCCTAGCTTACCAAGCTGTTGGGATGTCACACTCAATTATTTTTAGGTTGAATTGACTCCTTTTTTTTTGTGAAAGAGCCACCCGGCTTTTATTAAATAAGACAAAAAAAATTTCAACTTAAATTAGAGAATAAGATCAGTTACAAGGAAAAAGAGAAGAAGGTAATCTAAATTGATCCAAGTAGCCAGCCAGAATCTTCAAAGGGTGAAAAAGGTGGAGATTGTCGTTCGCATGACAGCTTTCTTGATAGCTACAATTTCCATAGGGTACCGACCTAAATTAATGTAGATGTTCGAAGTGGTTCCAATTCCCATCCGAATTTATGCTCGCTTTCATTACTAATTCTGTTGGCTGAATACAATAAACAGTTGATGAGAAATTCAAAACCTCCCAAGGCAAGAAATTACTGATCTTTGATTCAAGATCTCTCTCCTAACTCCAAAATTGTTGCTTTTAATAAAAGGCTATACATCCATCATGGCAAAAACCAATGCCATTCCGAACAGCTCTTTGACTAATTCTATTTGCGTATTCACACTTTTTCTGTTTTCTTTTGTTGAGAATATGTGTCTTAACAGATCTCTGGTTCCAGAAGCAATAGTACCAGATTCAGTTAAATCTGGTTAAACCGAATCAGTTGTAACAACATTTCAGTTCAACTGATTCGATCTTGACTCCTATATAAAGGAATGTAATAATCCCAGAGTAATTCACTGAAAGAAGATGAAATGAAACTCTTTTATCTCTCTCTGAAACTTCTCTCTGAAACTCTTCTAGGAATTAGTCACTGTAGCATAAGAAGTTCTTCATGGTATCAGAGCAGGTTACCTTCCTCATCGCCTTCCTCATCAAATTCCCACCCTCTTCCTTCCCAACTGTTGCTCTAAGCTCTCAAGAACCGATCTTACGGACAAGGCAATCCAATTCTCAATCAAGAAGTGTGTCATATTATCTCCTTGCTGCTGATAAATCAATGAAGCGCCAGAGTTCCACCACATCATATGTCTTCAGATTCTTTCATCCTGGAGGTAGTTCTACTAGAACTTGAAGAACAAAACGTCTCAGAATCAATGGATACTACAAGAACAAGAGATGACACAAGGGATTCTGAGGATTTTGTTATACCATCCAAACTGAAATTTCTAATCTCTCGAATTAATTCCCTGGTTCCCACCCAGCTCACTGCAGACAACTTTCTCACCTGGAAGTCTCAGATCATTCGATTGTTCAAAGCGAGCGGGTACCATGATTTTCTTGACGGATCTTACTCCTCCATCTCAGGTATCTCCGCTGACCACTGGTTGTTTCTTGATCAGTTCTTGGCATCAGCTTTACAGTCAACTATCTCTCCATCAATTCTACCATTTGTAATAAATCTGGCACACACACATGAGATCTGGTCTGTTTTAGAGCGTCGGTTGAATTCGGTATCAAGATCCCATGTAATTCAACTAAAGAACGAGCTCCACAGCATCAAGAAAAATGACAAATCCATGCAACAATATTTGAGTCATGTTAGGAATATCGTCACTGCTCTTGCATCCGCCGGATCCAAGCCTGATACAGAGGATATTCTACTGCATATCCTGAATGGTTTACCTTCCTCATATGATTCATTTGCAACGGCGGTTAGAGTCAGAAGCTCTTCCATTGATCTGGATGAATTATATGCCCTTCTTAGCAGTAAGGAAATTATTCAAATAGCCAAGGACAAGCAGTCGACTAACTTTGATACAAATCTCGCACTTCTTTCTCTCTGTGGGAGAGGAAGAGGCCGATTCTCTCCTATCAGCAGGGAGCTTCACTTCAGAGGCCGTGGTCGAGGTCGATCCGGAAACTGGTTCCCGTCAGGCCGCGGCAGAGATCCTAGAAGCCTACCAGAATGCCAAATTTATTTCAAGCGAGGTCACACGGCAATAAATTGCTGGCACAGAATGGATTCCAATTTTTCCACTGAATCATCTCGTTCCTCATTCAGTCCGAAGGCTCTGCTTGCTAATCCACCGGAGCTTTCAAGAACTTCTGATTGGGTTGTTGATAGCGGGGCTACATCCCACATGACCCCCGATCCGTCCATTCTTCAGAACTCTACACCTTATCAAGGTCACGATCATGTGTCCTTAGGCAACAACTCCACCACTCCGATTCATCATACTAGTACAGGAATTCTTCAAACACCGTCACATAACCTTCAACTGTCTCAAGTTCTTCATACTCCTGGTATCTCACATAATTTACTGTCAGTCCACAAACTTGCCTGTGATAATAACTGCACACTGATCTTCAATTCTTCTGGATGCTTTATTAAGGACAACATCACCAACAGGATGATTCTTCAAGGTCGATGTACTGATGGGTTATACAGGTTCCCTTTCCAATTTTCTCAACATAATACATCCAACTCCCATATCTCACCATCCGGTTCTACTGCTCTCCTAACCTCAACTACTTCACATGATACCTGGCATCAACGACTTGGCCATCCGGGCTCTGCTGTTCTTCGCACTCTTATGTCAAGAAAGCTTATTCCTAGCACCAAGCAGTCTGTTTCTTCCTGTCAGGCTTGCCGTATGGCCAAAAGTAGCAGACTACCATTCAAGAAAGCAGTTCATACTACTACAGCTCCTCTTCAACTCATTCACTCGGACGTTTGGGGGCCTTCCTCTGTCTCCTCACAGCAAGGATTCAAATACTATGTTTCCTTCGTTGATGATTTTACCAGGTTTACCTAGGTCTTTCCACTTCAATATAAATCAGATGTCTTCCCCATTTTTGTACACTTTAAGAGCTTGGTTGAAAATCAATTCGCAACCTCCATTAAAGTGTTTCGTTCAGACAGTGGTGGTGAGTTTATCTCCAAGAAATTTTCCTCTCTATTTTCCAAGCATGGTATTATTCATCAACGATCGTCTCCACATACTCCAGAGCAGAACGGGGTTGCGGAGCGAAAGAATCGACATATACTGGAATCTATTCGAAGTCTTCTAATTGCTTCTTCTCTACCTGGTTCATTTTGGGTCGAAGCTCTTTTTACTTCTGTTTTTCTCATCAACTGTGCACCAACTTCTATCTTACATCACAAATCCCCCTTTGAGATTCTCCATGGACATCCCCCGGACTATTCTCTATTTAGGATTTTTGGCTGTCAATGTTTTCCATGGCTTAAGCCTTATCAGCCAAACAAATTGGCTCCGCGTTCCCTTCCCTGTATCTTCCTCGGGTACTCTACTCAACACAAGGGCTATCGCTGTTACAACCCTGCAATAGGCCGTGTGTTCATTTCCAGGCACGTTCTGTTTGATGAGCACCATTTTTCCTTATCTCAGGTAATCTCTTCATCTTCAAGTCCACCATTGTTACCTACACCCTTGTTAGTTCCGGACTTTTCTATTGGTCCTCGTCCATCTCATATTTCGGTAGTTCCATCTCCCTCTGCGACGGCCACTGTTCGGCTATCTCCTTCTTCCCACACTACTCCTCATTCTATCTCTACTCACGACACATCTTCAATACCTTCAATACCTTCCACTGCCGTTCCTATACCTTCGTCGGTTTCACTACCAATCCGGCACCCTATGATAACCAGATCCCAAACTGGGTCTCTAAAACCCAAGGAAATCTTTTCCCTTCACACAAATATCTCTTCCCCCGTTGAACCCACCTGCTACTCTACTGCAGTTCTAGACTATAATTGGCGTCAGGCAATGTCTATGGAGTTCAATGCCTTATTGGATCAACGAACTTGGAGACTTGTCCCCAGACCAACAGATCAAAATGTCCTTGGGTGTAGATGGACCTATAAAATCAAGAAACACTCTGATGGATCCATCGCACGCTACAAAGCACGCTTGGTTGCTAAAGGATTCAATCAGGAATTCGGAGTCGATTACACTGAAACGTTCAGTCCGGTCGCCAAGTTTCAAATAATCCGAGTGCTCCTTGTTGTTGCCCTGACCTCTAAATGGCCTATTAGACAACTGGATATCTCAAATGCCTTTCTACACGGTACACTCAATGAAACGGTGTTTATGGAACAGCCGCTGGGCTTCGTCGACTCCTCCCACCCTCAGCATGTTTGTCTTCTTCAGAAAGCTCTGTATGGGCTGAAATAGGCTCCACGTCAATGGTTCTCCACCTTCTCTTCATTCCTTCTTGAGCAAGGCTTCACCATTAGCAAGGCTGATCCCTCTCTATTTCTCTTCGACTGCAAGAGCATCCACATCTACATCCTAATATATGTTGATGATATTCTGTTAACTGGAAATAATAGGGATACAATTGCTGATCTTCTGCTCCGACTGCAGCTCAGGTTCAAAGTTAAGGACTTGGGAAATCTATCCCAGTTTCTAGGGGTTCAGTCCGTCTTCTCTTCTCAAGGTGTCTCCCTTCATCAGCAGCACTATGCCAATATTATTCTACAACGAGCTGGGTTAGAACACTGTAAACCTGTATCTGCTCCCTTACCTACAAAGCATTCAATCTCCTATACAGATTCTGGCTTATTTTCAGATGTCGCACTCTATCGACGACTCGCTGGCTCCCTCCAATATCTGACTATTACCAGACCCGATCTTACTTTTGCCGTGAATTATCTATGTCAGTTCATGCATGAACCGCTGAATTCTCACTTTCAGCTACTCAAACGCGTGCTTCATTATGTGAAGGGAACACTGGATTTTTCCCTGCACTACCGTCCCAGTGCCTTAGTTCTTACGGCCTTCTGTGATTCAGATTGGGCAGGAGACCCCATTGATCGCAGGTCCACGACTGGATTCTGTGTCTTTCTAGGAGATAATCCCATTTCGTGGTACTCCAAGAAGCAACCTACGATTGCCCGATCGTCTACGGAGGCTGAATACAGGGCATTAGCAATTACATCCACTGAACTCATATGGCTTCGAAGGTTACTGAGTGAATTCCACATTTCTACTACCAATCCCACTGAACTTTTGTGTGATAATGTATCGGCTCTGGCGCTTGCCACTAATCCAGTTTTTCACGCAAGAACCAAACACATCGAAATTGATTATCACTTCGTAAGGGAGAAGGTAAACTTTGGTGAAATCAAACTTAGTCACATATCTTCTGTTGATCAACCAGCAGATCTGTTTACGAAATCCCATTCCTCTCAACGGCATCATCTTCTATGTTCCAAGCTTCATGTTCTTCCGACCTCTCAGCTTGATGGGGGGGTCTTAACAGATCTCTGGTTCCAGAAGCAATAGTACCAGATTCAGTTAAATCTGGTTAAACCGAATCAGTTGTAACAACATTTCAGTTCAACTGATTCGATCTTGACTCCTATATAAAGGAATGTAATAATCCCAGAGTAATTCACTGAAAGAAGATGAAATGAAACTCTTTTATCTCTCTCTGAAACTTCTCTCTGAAACTCTTCTAGGAATTAGTCACTGTAGCATAAGAAGTTCTTCAGTATTTGAAGAACACTAAATTACACAAGTTCTCAAAAAAAAAAAAAGGAATATGCAAACAACATTAAGTCATGCAAAATATGGAAGATAAAATGCAAGGAATTGTATGGAGTTGATCGTGTGAGGACATTGAATTGCGAGAAGTCAAATTTCTTAGATGCTTCTTCTCCTTGTAAATCATAAGCTAAATCAAGACCAGGCTCGCACTCTTTTGTAGACTAGATGAGCTACAAGATGTCTCTCACTGGAATAGTGACATATATCCTAACTGGTCTCATGTGGGGTCCTGCTAGAAACAAAACATAGTTTCATTTTTTTTTTTTGGTTAAAAACGGTGTTTCAATAGCTCTAATGTGAGTACAGCTTGCCAGATCAAAAGAAAGTAAAAGATATAGAAAATAAGGTAAAACTGCCAATGATGTCTGGATGAACTTTTTAAAGTAGCGAGCTACAAATGAGGCAACCCAGTTTGCTGCTCTGTTCGTCTGTCCGGAATACATAATTTTATCCTTTACAGACCATCGTACACGTCTTAATTATTGACATAAATGGCACTGAAAGCCGTGATAAAACTTTTCTTGCCAGCTGATCGATGAAGATGCTTTCATGGCGTGGATGAGTGGAAAGTGGACGGCATTAGCTGTTTACAAGGTCAAGGTGATTACTTTCTCGAAAGCAACCAAACCTAACCAATCCCTCTACATTATTTTGGCCCTATGTCAGAAGAGTCTACCAATTGGAAAGTGGAAGGTGGAATGATAAACCGTCCTCCCCACCACACACACACACACAGAGAGTTACAAGTAGAAATAAGGGAAGGTCAAGGAGATTTCTTTCTTGAAAGCAACCAAACCTAACCAATCCCTCTACATTATTTTGGACCTCTGCCAGAAGAGCATACCAATTGCAAAGTGGAGAGTGGAATAAATCATCCTCCCCCCAACCCCACACACATACAGAGGGAGAGAGAGAGAGAGAGAGAGTTACAAGTTGAATTAAGGGAAGAAGGACAAACACGCGCATATAATTCTGTACCAAAAGAAAACACATGCACATAAATATTGGCCCCATCCGTCCTCATCAGCTTCTCGCGTGTGATTCATACGGGCTTCAGCACAAAACTGCAACGTAGAGTGCTACCGATGCATACACTTTATTTAAGAAATGTAAATTCTTTAATAATAATTGTACATCTCTATTGTTCTCACATATAGACTTTAGCCAACGAGGTAATGGCATGTATTAGGGATTTGAAGCTAACGTTCGGTTGGTGGGCATCCATACAGCTAAGATATGAACGTCTAGATGCTGATGCATGTATAATTGACTATAACTTGAGTCAACCTTGCGTTATTGATAATTAGGGCCTGATATGGCATAAAATCGGCTTTTCTATTATGATTTATGTATGGACATGTTGCAAGCAATTTTGAAAAAATTTAAATTTTGGACAGTTATAGCTTTGCAATTAAGAGGATCCAGAAATGGAAAGATAGTTATGATTCATAAGGAAGGAGCTATGGCTTATCTCTTGATTTTCGTCTCCAATTTAATGGATCCTTACTCTCATACCTATATAAACAGGGCCAAAGGACCCAAAGGGAGGAACTCTCATAGCCAAGAACTCTCATAGCTAGAGGCTCTCGTAACTCAAAGTTCTCATGGCAAGAGGCTCTCAAGCCTTTATCTATCATTTTGCTCTTTTTTTTGGTAGGTAAGTAGGTTTATGAACTGCCAAGGCCATGGTAAAGGCCGATGTAAGAAACCGTAGCCGAGGAAAGAAGATTGAGGCCGAGGTGAAGTTCGAGGCCGAAGTGACCAATCGAGGTCGAGGTGAAGTTCGAGGCCGAAGTGACCAATCAAGGCTGAGGCCAAGGTAAAGTTCGAGGCTGAAGCGAGAAATTGAGGCTGAGGCCAAGACCGAGGTGAAGGCTGAGGTGAAGTCTGAGGCAGAGGTGAAGGCTGAAGGCCAAGGCCTGGGTGAACACCGAGGCCGAGGTGAAGGCCTATGTTGCCGCCGAATCCGAACCGAGGTGGGAACACACTCGGTCAACCCTGAGGTTGGCTGGGGGCGAGTTGAGCAGGCTAATTGACGTGTCAGATGCTGGTTTCTTCTACTGGTAGCCTATAAGATGTCCGCTTGCCGGAGAGTTTCCGGTGGAGGATCCTCCGATGTCTAAGTCAGAATAACAAGATAATAGTATGAAAGAGAGAGGGTTTCAGCAAAGGATATTTCTGAGTAATAGTGCAGATATTGTATGCTGTGTACCTAAGATTCCAAGGCTATCCCTTTAAATAGGGAGCTCAATATGTCGTTATCTGACCTGACGTGGCGTGCAATGATGGCCAAATAGTGGCCAGTAGTACGACCGTGGCATGGGAGCTAGCCTCATGAGTGACAAGCAACGCTGGTGGGGTGCAGACCGTGGCGCTGTCATGACTAGTGGCTAGCAGAGCTGTCGTTGTTAGGACTGTCAGTCTTTATCAACATTTGTTGATTGTTCACCTCAGCTGATGCTTTCTCCTCGATCGGGACCAAAGTCGCTCATCTTGATTGGTTGGCTACTCGGTTGGGGCTGAAGATGTTCTCTTCGGTTTATGTTCGAGCTCAATGCGGTAGATCTGACCCGAGGTTGAGGTGCCCAATATTTTTTTCATCACTTTCTCCCTACTTTCGAGGACGAGTTGCCTTTCGGTTTGGGCAACAGAAGTCAAATCATTACTTTGATCGAGGGTGAGACATCCGTCATGGGCATAAATGTGATAATCTATCTTGTCGAAGCGTCGCCATATCCGGACTATCCTAAGGCATTATCATTGCAGCGTTTCTCTTGAGGCGTCATTATTGCAGCAATCTTGGTGAATCGCAGTGTCGTGTCCCGAGCCAACATATGGCTTGATCTGCTTTAATAGCCGGATCAACACTCTGATCGAGGCTATCTGTGCCTCTATATAAGGATGGTTTTACCCTTCAATTCATACTTCTTTCTTCATTTGCTGTTTCGCTCGTGTGCACAAGCGTCCAAGCCTCCGATTGGTGCTCCAGCGAATCTCCGTTCCTCTAGCCCCGGCGCCCTTTTCGCTCCTCCAATTTTCGGTGGGTTTCTGCTCCTTGGCTGCTCGACCTCTCTCCTTCATCTTTTTCTATCTTCTTCTGCATCTCATCCTTGACCTTTTTCTTAGTCTTTTCTTTCATCTTCTCCTTGCCACCATGAGTAGGGTTGAGGTCAATGCTTCGGAGGAGAGTCGGCCGTCTAACCGCTCTTCTCAAGGTCCAAAGTCATCGCCATCAAGCGAGGTTGAGTCCGAGGTCCGATAGGGCCCAGATTATGAGACTCGGGAGGAAATGGACCTCATCCCAGCTCAGTATTTTGTGCCCCCCAAGTTCACCTTTGAGCTCGTCGGTCTTTGTGACCGGAGGACAAATCCACGTCCTTCTCAACTTGGCTTGTATGAGGAAACTCTATGGGCCGAGTTAAGGCTTTCTCTCCACCCCTTTCTTATGCAACTAATATGGTCTTACGGTCTCGTTCTATTGCCCAGCTATGCATCCCAAGAGGGGGGATGAATTAAATTTTTCAAAAACTTTATCTAACAATGCAATGAAATAAAAATACTTAACAGAAAAATATTAATTTCAGCAAATAAGCACTTCGTAAATATGCAAGAAATTAAAGCAAGGAAAGCAAGTAACACAAACACAAGAGATATATAGTGGTTCGGTGCCAATACTGCACCTACATCCACTCTCCAAGACTTTCTTCTTGAAAATTTTACTATAATTTATAATCCAGATTATAGCCCAGTTATTTTTCGCATTCATAATCAAACCTAGTTGATTTTTTCAAGTCAATCAACCAAAACTTTCAACCGATTGTTTTTCGGATTCATAATCAACCCAGTTGATTTTCTTAGGTCAATCAACCAAAATCTTCAACTGATTATTTTTTAGGATCACAATCAACCCAGTTGATTTTCTAGGCGATCAACCAAAACTTCTACTCGAGCCTATCCCAGGATCAATACAATCCAATTCAAGATTTGGACGGACCTTTTTCCCAAGTTTTAATCTCTAAAATTTGTTACAACAAAAAATAAAAAGAAGTAAATGATGTTACAATGAATACAGTTCCAGGACTACAAATACAAATAATAAATGGTACGTGCTACACTCTGTTGGTTGACTTGAATGCTCTTGAAGGTGCATCACCAACTCCTAGATGTTGAAGATGTGATCGTTCAGCTCCCAATTAAAGCACTCGAACAATTTTCTCCTTAAAGCTCTCTCTTTTGTCTTTCTCCTCTTAGCTCTAGTAGATTTTTCTTTATAGTGCTTGAGCTCTTCTTTTTCTTTGTTGTTTCTATGTATTTATACTCTTTGGAGAAGGTTGGAATACTTTTTAGCTGTTAGACAGTTAATAGAGTCATTGTGAGATAAAAACAACCATTTAGACTCGCAAAAAAACTAGTCGTTACTGTTGTCAGGTGCAGAGGGGTCGACTCATCTTTTCTTGGGGTCGACATGAAAATTTCAAGATTGGACTCATGATCTTTATGAGTCATCTCGAGCTTGGTTCTGTTTCTATTGCACTCTGTCTTTCATTTGTGGCATTTGTCGAGTCGGCTCTCTCAATTCAGGAGTCGACTCGAGATTTTCAAAAGTCGGCTCGTTGCTTTCAAGGGTCGACTCATCAATGAACTAAATTTTACTACTCTTTGTCATTCCATTAATGTGGCCATTCTGGGGTCAACTCCTATTTGTCTGGAGTTGCCTCGTAAATTTTATGGGTCAACTTTTCAATACGATGATTTTCTCAGCTCTCTGTCTTTTTTCTATGGCTATTCTGGAGTCGACTCACTTTTATTTTGGTTGATTGTTGCTAAGCTTGACTCATCAATGTGACGAATTTCTCAGCTCTCTATCTATCTTTTAAGATTGTTCTGGGTCGACTCGTGATCTATTAGAGTTGGCTCGTGAAGGTGCATCAGCCAATGATAGTATGTCGAGGTCAACTTGTTGTAGGCTTAAGATTGACTCTTGAGGTAGCTGAGGATGAAATTTTTAATGCTTATTTGTGAGCTTCCAAAGAATATTCTTATAGCTTTTTGGAGTTTGGCTTCTTGATATGGAGCTTCAGATGGATGATCTTCACTTAAGAGTGGCTAAAGGCTTTCTTCTTGCTTTCTGAAGTTAATCAATTGAACTCAATGCAATAAGTTAGTCAACTTTTGACTCAACTCTTTTGTATCATCAAAATCAACCCTTTAGGTTCAGCAATCTCTCCTTCTATGATGATGACAAAACCTCGGAGTTTCAAAAAAAAAGATATGGACAATGATAGCATCTTTTACAATAGAGTGTATTTGTAGAATTCAGATAGAAGGAATAAGCATGCATAATATCTGAATTTATATTGTAGAAATCATAGAGTAAAAATTGAGTTTATATTTGCTTGATACCATTCACTCTTTATGCCTGATTAAAATTATTTTAACTGCAATATGAATAACACTCTCTCTTTGTGATGTAATACAGGACTAATCAAGAAGGATTTCAAATTATCATTTGGAGAGATTTTCAAGTTGCATTACACTTTTACCTTAAACTTTTTCTCCAATTCCTGTCTTTTAAACCCCCTTTTGCTTATATTTTTTCCTCCTTTTTGTTATTATCAATAAGGAAGGCACCAGTTTGCAGAATAAGCAAGATAAACATGAGTATCATTCAGACAAAAATATTCATTGCAACATATCACATAAGCAGATGGATCAACACAAATTATAAGATCAAATAAGCACTTAATCTATAGATTTTTCATTCATTGTAATATTAAGGGATAAGCGCATGTAACATAAATCAACAAATACATATTTGAAATAAAATTGTAAATTTCCTTAACAAATAGAGTCCAAGTGCAGGATAAGATAAAAATATTTACAAAGAAGGAGCATAACGGAAAGACTTAAACATTGATCAAAAAAGGATGTCTAGTCTTCATCAGAAGAAGATGAGACATCCAAATGAGTTGGTGTGCTTGAGGAAACACTAGCTCAACAACCCCTAGTTCTAAAGAATCTAAAAAGTCTGGATGAGGAGAAAGATTGACTAGGTTGAGCAGGCAGTCTGGCAGAGATGGAGCCTCTAGGGATAGAGGAAGCATTCTTAAGTTGCCTAATTATTTTCTCTATGGCTTGAAGAAGAGACATCATTCCAAAGAAAACAATAGTAGAGGTGTTTTGAATATCTTCTCCCAATTGCCGGATTCCCAACTTGATTATTTCTTTGGGTCTTCTAGCTTCTCGGGCAAGTTCTGAAATCTGTGTGGAGTTTTTATTTGAATTTTGACCCAATCTGTCTTGATCAATCTTTCTTTCCAAAAATCCCACCCTTTCACTCAAATTTGTAATAGAGTTCTGAATCAAAGATAGTTTTGCATTTTATTCTGTCAACAACTAAATCAATTTAGATGTAGTTGCGGCTTCATGATTCCTTGAGCTATCTCCTAGCTTAAGAATTCTAGTTATAAGAAGGATTGTAGCTACTTGATCAAATATAACTTTTAGTTCATCTTCATGCCATCGAATACAGACGAATTGATTTCTGCTTGTTGATGGATGTCAAAGTCTTGTTCTTCTATAGCAGACTGCTTTTGAGCTTCTCTTTGGATTGAGGAGGATTCAGTTGTGGCTTCTTCTCTATTTTCTTCTTTTTCAAGTTTAGCAGCTCCTTTTGTTTTTATCCAACAATCACCTTTCTTGTTGTATCCCATGCGATATAGAGAATGTTTGTTGTATGTATAAGAGAAAATCAGCTCATTCATTGTTTCACCCACCATATTTATATTGAAGTCCTTGAAGATTTTAATGAGCATTAAACTGTAAGGTAGTGGAGCTTTTGATCTTGAAACAGCTTCATGCATCCTCTAAATTATTAGAGTTGGAAAGTTAATGGAGATTTCCTTGATGATGTGAAACATAATACATAGTTCTTTTTCAGACACAATCTTAAACCTCCCAGACTTTAGGCAAAAAATCATGTCGATTATATGATGTAGTAGCCTCATCTCTACACTAAGTTGACTTCTTTCAATCTTGGCATTTTTATTCACTATTTCTATTCTCAGAATGCACTATACGACGTTTAGCCGATCCTCAATCTTGTCCACTAAGTTGCCTTGGTTGGACATCTAAAGAATTCGCCCGAGAATATGATCATTCAATTAAATACCGACATTTCTGAGAATAGGGGAGGCACTTTCCAATCCAAACCTCAGATTTTGGTAAAACTCTCAAACAAGGTCTAGGTAGATGGCTCCCTTGAGTCTGCAAAAGTGCACCCAACCTTGGGTTCTGATAAGCTCTTTGATTGTAAAGCCTTCATTTTCCAGAAATTTAAAACTGATGTTTCTCTCGGAAGCGATTTTGTGAGTGGAGAGAGGTACATACTTGGAATCCTTGCAGAGGAAGCTGACAGGGGGAGAAGAGGAGAGAGATCTTTTGACTGCTACCTGATCAGAGACTTTTCTTGATCATTTACTTTTTCTTGTTCTGCTTCATCCTCTTTCTTTCCTGAGGGAGATTCTTTCTTGGGGCCATTAAGAGATAAAGGGAGAGATGTGTAGGTGATGGGAAGCGATCAGAAAAATTCGAGAGAAGATGAAAGAGATTTACTATTTGCTCGTTTAATCATAAAGCAGAAAAAAAGTTTTGGAGCGATGAAGAAGGGAAAGAGAAGAGTTAGCTTCAATTAAAGAGATAAGGGCTTCTAGGTGTCGACTTGGGAGGTCGACCACCATCTTAGAGTCGACTTGTCATTTACTGCGAGTCAGCTCCTCAATAGCCAACAGAGCTTTGAGTTGACTCTCGAGTCGACTCAAAGCTCCCCTTATTCAGAGGGGTCGTCTCCTTATGAATTAGAGTCAACTTCTTAGATTAAGAGTCAACTCACAAAGAAAGAGAATTTAAGATTTTTAATAAAAAATAATTGAAATTGAATTGATTCCAAAGGATATTTAGGAGTTTAAGCAGAAGGGATTCAATAGAGAGGATTGCAAACTCTTAATTCATTTCTATTTCCACAAAATTTATCTTTACTTAAAAGTTTTGTAAAGATGTTGCCAATTGATTTTTAGAGCAGACAAATTCAATTATAACATTATTGTTTTGTACATGGTCTCTTATGAAATAATATCATATTTCAATGTGCTTAGTTTTTGAGTGCTGAATTAGATTTTTAGTTAAATTTATGGTACTTATATTATCACATTTTATGGATATTTTATTAAGTCTAATATCATAATATTCAAGTTATTGCTCAATCCAGAAGATTTGAGCACAACAACTTTCGGTTGCTATGTATTCAACTTTAGCTATAGACAGAGCTATCAAATTTTTCTTTTGGTTGAACTAGGAGATTAAGTTAACTCTTAAGAATTGGTAAGTTCCACTAGTACTTTTTGTATCAAGTTTACACATAGCAAAATCAATATGTGACTGCCCAAATGGGTTTATTGATGATTGTTTTGAATACCATAAACCTATATTCTTTGTTCTATTTAAATATCTAAATATTCTTTAACTGTATTTAAATATGATTCGTTAGAATTAGACTGATATCTAACATATATGAAAATACTAAACATAATATCAGGTCTACTTGCAGTTAAGTATAACAATAATTCCATCATGCCACTATAAAGTTTTAGTTCAATACTTTTTTCATGCTCATTGATGAGAGCACAAAAGTGCGTTATACACGTTGCTTAAATTAATTTTATTGCTAACAAATAATGATAAAAGGGCTGCATTAATTTTATATTTTATTTGGCACAGATTATCGTAAATCAGAGTTTAAATGTGCATTTGGTTGACTTCAAGCCTGATTACACTGGAATAGAATTGAACCTGGTCAAGCACACTTGCACCCGAGGGACACATGGCAGCCATCCGGAGGCAGCACAAGATGGATCCACTAAGGGTCTAATTTCATCATCCGGGAGGATCCAAAAGCCCGCAATGGATCTGTGATTTGATCTCCCGCAACCCTCATCCAGATCCCGCGATCAAGGCCCTCATCTTCCGCCCGTGAAGCTTCCCAGCAGCCCTCCACCTCTTCCGTGACCTCCTCCCGCGATCACTCCCCAGCATCCGGATGTTTTCCATTTCCACGGTTGAAGCGCATCCCGACTCCATCAACGCGTCCCAGCAGCCCGTGACCAGCTCCCGTGCACAATCCCAGCGGCCGTCCGGAAGAGATCATGCGCCTTCCAGCTTCCTCCTTCCGCGTGCGCCTCCTTCCAGCTCCGCATCAGTCCTCCCAAGCATCCGCCTCCTCCACAGCGGTTCACGATCATCTCCCGGACCTCCACAGCTCCCGCGAGCCCGCGATCACCGCCCGGCCGTCCGCCTCCGCCCGCAATCACCTCCACAGCTTCCTCCCGTCAATCCCGTGGCGACCTCCAACGTTCACGGATCTACCTCCCGAGATCCTGCACCCGCTTCCCCTCCACTCCATGCTCCGGCAATCTATAAGAAGGGGTGGAGGAAGAACAAGAGGGGGGGCTCTCATCGACGAAAACGGAGGAGCCGGCCCCTTGGTTTCAAACGAAAAAAAAGAGAGAAAGGAAACAGGGGATGCCCTGTTTCCGAAAATAAAAAGAGAAAAAAAAAATAGAGAGAGAGAAAGGGAGGGATGTTGATGTTTGTGATGGCTGGCTAATCCTTTAGGTGAAGGGTGATGGAGGAACCCTTGATGTATTGCTATCATTGAAGTAGATTCTAAACCTTTAATTCTTATAGATTTATATTTCCAATATATTATGGATTCTTGCATAATTATTTTATAGATAGTTCTTTAATGGTTTATGTTGATCGACATGTGGACCGCTTTAGTATTTGATTTGTCGTTGATGTAATAGGCACGATAAATGCTTAGAAATAGAGTTCATATGTCCCTAAAATATATCCCATGCTTTGATCTATCTTACATTGATATCTTTAATTAAGAATCGAAGAATTTATTTCTTGAATGCAAAATTATCAAGGGGGATTCCAGATCCCTACTCCATCTTAATCTATCCATACTTTGATTCTCTGTGCATTGATTTGTTTTCTATTTGCAAAACATCATCTTAATCAATAAATTAACTGAATTAATTAATCTGAGATTACGCTAATAATTCATAGATCGTTCCCTGAGAAATCGACCTCGGACTTCCGAGTTATACTACTTGTGCGAATCTCCTGCACTTGGGAGAACAGTTTTATTTTTGCACCACTCATCTTTATCTAATTTACAAGAGGGGCTCATAGGTGTATGGATATACTTTGTGTTCTCCATGCCAAATTTCTTTAAGATATCTCTTGTATATTTGCTTTGGCAAATAAAGATCCTATCTCTTATTTGCTTGATTTGGAGATCGAAAAATAATATAAGTTCACCTATCATGCTCATCTCGAGCTTTCTCTATATGAGCTTAGCAAAATCGTGACATAAAATTTCATTAGTTGCACCAAATATAATATCATCAACATAGATTTGTAAAATTAATGTATCATTATCTTTTCTTTTTATAAATAAGGTTTCATCTAAATTTTTTCTTGAAAAATTATTTTCTAACAAGAATTTACATAATCTTTCATGCCAAGCTCTAGGAGCTTGTTTCAAACCATACGAGGCCTTGTTTAATCTAAAAACATAATTTAAAAATTTATGATTTTCAAAATCAGACAATTGTTCTGCATAAATTTTTGTAGAAATAAAACCATTCAGAAAGGCATTTTTAACAACTATTTGAAATAATTTAAAGTTTATGTAGCAAGCAAATGCAAGTAAAATATGATAGCTTCTAGTCTTGCTTACAGGTGCAGAGATTTCATCAAAATCAATATCTTCTTCTTAGTTATATGCTTTAGCAACCAATCTAGCTTTGTTTCTTATTACAATTTTTTCTTCATTCACTACAAGAAAATACACTTTCAGCGACCACTTTCGGCGACTAAATGAATAGTGGTCGCTGAAAATAAGGCTATCTGCGACCAACATTCTTGTTAGTTACTGAATAATTGTCCTACATCGACTAAATGCATATTTGGTCGCGGAAAACAATACCAAGTTGGCACGAGTCCAATATTTCGCGCGGGTTGAAAGTAAAACTTTTGGCAACTAAATTTTGGTCCTTAAAGATTCACCTCCAGCGACTAAAAAAAAATTTGGTCCAGAAAAACTTTTACAAATGGCACCTTTATCCGATGAAAAAATTGGGCAGAAAGTTTGAGTTTTTTAGTGACCAAACTTTTGGTAGTGGAAGGTTTCCGTAAAACCGAACGATGTTGTACTAGCCCCTATAAGATGCTAATTTCTAAGTTCAAAAAAAAAAACTGCTTATTTTCAAACGGTGTCGTTTAACACCTTAATTCACTTAGGCATATCCTCGTCTCTTCGACTGAATCTCAATCCCATAACTTTTCTACATACTTGAATTCTTTATTATTATTATTATAATATAATTTAAAAGCTCAAACTCGGTGCTTGACTCCTTGTCAAATAAATAAACGGATCGAGAGGATACGCGGCATGCGGATGTGGAAACGGGAATCCGCTTAGAAATATATAGAATTCTTGGACATCCTACGGGCAGGATCGAAAATCCGCTTAGAAATAAATTTGCACGCATCCTTGTTAGTTACTGAAATTGTCCTACACCAACTAAATGCATATTTGATCGCGAAAAATCAAAACCAAGTTGGCGCGAGTCCAGTATTTCGCATGGGCTGAAGGTAAAATTTTTGGCGACTAAATTTTGGTCCCTAAAGGTTCACCTCCAGCGACTAAAAAAATGTAGTCGAGAAACGTATGCATGTAGGGGACGTGTGAGAAACCAAACAAACCCTAGCTAATTCCCTATTCCTCTATTTGGCTTTATCGCCTTGCCTTCACCCGTCGCATCCTTCGCCCGTTCGCGAGTCTCTTCGGTGTCGGCGTCCCAAGGTATGTTTCCTCCGGATTTGATTTAGCAGAGGCCGGGAGGGAGAGGGAGAGGGAGAGGTGGTGGTCATCAAGCTAGGTTGTCGGGAGATTTGGAGGCGAGGCGGGAGAAGAAGAAACCCATGAGGGCTTCTCCTCCTTCGCCGCCGCCGCAGCCACCGCGGAGAGGTGGGGGTCGTCGGGGCCGGGTTGTCGGAAGATTTGGAGGTGAGGCGGGAGAAGAAGAAACCCAGGAGGGCTTCTCCTCCTTCGTCGCCGCCGCAGCCACCGTGGAGGGCTTCTCCTCCTTCGCCGCCGCTGCAGCCACCGCGGAGGGCTTCTCCTCCTTCGCCAGGTCCATTTCGGTCAGGGCGGCAAGGAGAGAGAGCGAGGAGGTGGGGAGAGAGAGCGAGGAGGCGAAGGGGATTTGGGGCAAGGGCCTTTTCTTGGGCCGGCAGGGAGAGAGAGCGAGGAGGGATTTGGGGACAGTAGTTTTGTTTTGGGTGGAGAGAAAGAGAGGGGAGGGATTTGGTTGGCTCGATATACATCTGAAGCTGCTCTTATCTTTCATCCCTTCACTTTTTTGGTTTTGGTCTTGGTTTTCCTTCCCTCACGTTACTCCTGATCCAGCTGGGCCATCGGGAAGAAAGATAGGGTACTGGAGATGGACTTCTTAGAGGGTGGAGATTCTTTTAATTGTATCCTCTTTGTTTCTTCTCCTTTCTGTTTGGGTTGAATGGTTGCCGTGCTGTGATGTAGCTTGGGTATCAAAGGGGAGATGGGAGATGGTGGGATGGGACTTCTTTTAAACTAATTATTTTTCCATGCTTCTATTCAAGGATTAAATTAAACTGAAGAGGCTTCTTGTCTATCTTTGTTAGATTCATGCATCTTTGTTGAAATAGTATACTTGACAGCTATTTATTTTCATATCATTTTTTTAACTATTTTGTACTTATTAAAATTTATTATTATTATAATAATAAAAAAAAGAAAAGGCCTCAACACTGGAAGTAAAAAAACTTTCTGCATTGATGCGCATTGCACTAGCATTGATACAAGAAGTTGATGGTACAAAGATGATTCTTTTGTACTACCGAGTCAAGTGCAGCAAGTATTCTATATTAATGATACTGTAGAGAGACGTGGCAATTGCAAAGTTGTCCAAAGATTCAAGCATCGAGGTATATGGGATGTGCCACAGATGAATGATTTAGAACCCAATGATGTTGAAGAAACCATTGTTCTCAATCATGCATTCCAACAAGATGAAACCAATGACGTTGAACCAATTTCCATTGAAGAGCCAACCACAACGGATTTGCGAAGATATGATATTGATGCTGAAATTATTCAAGAGGAGGTCATTTTGCACTGCCGTGGGCGAGATCAAGTCGGGGGGAGTGTCGATGAAGTAATGGGGGAGCCTAGCGATGAAGAAGAAGAGATTGATAGTGACAGTGATACATATCTAAATTTAGAGCCATGATATATTTCTCTAATGATCTATCTATAGCAAAGTTGAACACATTTTTATGTTAATGAAAATCGTCCATTTTTATCTTACATGCTTCTGTTTTTTATAGAGAGTGTGATGTACTTTTTACTCCATATTTCTTTATGGCTGAATGTAATGTATCCATCTGGTTTTTATTGTGAAAGATGCACAAAGTAGGCAAAAAATTTGTGAAACCTGGGTGCTTGTCCCAGAAGCTGACGGGATACGAAAGGCAAAGGCAAAAAAGGATTGAAACGAACTCAATGAGATTAGAGGCTCTTGGCATACCGGGCATGTCCAAGGCATTGTTTGGTTCAAATCAGAATAGTAATGGAGGACCGAACAAGATTAGCAATGGCGATGCTGATGAAGAGTATCTGCCATCTGATAATGAAGGACTGAATTCTTCTGGAGATGCTGAACTTGTGCCCGTGATGGCTGCCCAACCTACTCTGCTCTCCACCTTTTCTACCCAGCAAACCCACGAGCTTTCAAGTCCACCTATTATTGCCAACAGCGTGGGTGAGAAAACTCATCTTTCTGAATCTTGTTATTGCTAAGATACTCTTGGTAAAATGATGGCATTTCAGTGGTTTTGTATTTTTTTTTTGTGTTCTCTTTGTCTATCACTAGCAGGTTTGTCTTATGGCCTAAAGTATTTAAGTATTTTAGCAGGTTCATCATCAAAGCGTGTGCGGGGTAAGACAGTTGGAAAAGGAATTGATAAGCTCTTGCCCAGAATGGCGGAGAAAAGCTCTCTATTCCAGTACTTGATGAGTGGAATGCTTTATGTGGTATTAATGCCCCAAAGGTAGCCAATCTGTTGGGGGTGTATATTAGGAGAATGTGTCCAATTAAGGGCATACCGACGTGGCGGCATGTAGACGAAGCTACTCAATCTGCTATCATACAATCTGTCCTTGTAATTATTTATTGCACAATATTTTTTTAGGTACTTGTACTAGTTGCATTGATCATACTACATAATGATTTTACTTATGTGTTTAGGACAAGTTCAAAATCTCGGATGATTATCATGGCAATCTAGTAGCTCAGCAAGCTGTCCACAGAAAATGCTACAATATTCACAGAAATTGGAGGCACAATATGAAATTGCATTACAAACATCTTAAGAACGTTTTACATGTGGACCCTTATAGTCATCCATACGAACATGTGACTCAAGAGGATTAGCGCCACTTAATTGACGATGTGTGGATAAGCAAAGAACACAAGGTAACTTACATATTTAGTGCTTCAGAGTTTATAAGTAAAATATTTGATCATAATGTTTTCTTTAGATTTTTAATTTGTATTTTTTTGAAGGTGAGATCAAAAGCTGGCAAAAAGAATAGGAAAAAGCTTGAGTACAATCATTGTTTAGGATCTTGGTCATTTGTTGCAGCAATGACTATATCGGTAATATGTTTTTGAGTATGTACTGGCTATTTTTTTAGTGAACTGCCTGTGAAACAGTCTATAGGATAGTTTTGGCTATTGTAAAATAGACAATTTGCTGCAAGTAGATTTTTTATTCTAGTTTGCTGCAAGTTTATTTTTGGAATCCTTTTATGCAAGTAGATCTGACAGTTATTTTAGTTTTCTTATTATGTAGTGGCTATATGCTAATCTAAATTACACTTTGCAGCCGGAGTTTAATGGTTCTGAAAACCTTGAATTTCCAGAATTCTATAAGAAAACTCATACCAAGAAGAAAAAAGAGTGGATTGATCCTATTTGCGCCGTGAAACATGTAGGTATCTAAAATCTCAATAATCATTTAAATCAGTTTCTGCTTTTGCAAGGTTATATACATTTAATTCTGTTGTTATCTTTGCATTGACAGTCAAAGATGTTGAGCTTGCGAGAAGAATATTTCCAATCCGGTGTGCAATTAACATCAAAGGAGATGTCTAGGCAGGCATTTGGAAAAAGGAAGAGATACATTCTTGGATTTGGGGTTGGGCCGAAGCCCTCTTCATCTTCTTCCACACCTAGTCGTGTGTCACAAGACCATGTTGGGGAGTTGCAGAAATTTAAAGCTGAGATGGAGGAGATGAAGATGGAGCGTGAGATGGAGCGTGAGGAGCTGCGGAGGCAATTGGAGCAGGAGAGGAGAGAGCATGAGGAGGAAAAGAAAGAGCGAGAGGAAGAACAGAAGCAAATTGTACATCTTACAAGTTTGGTGACATAGTTCTTAAAGGAAAAGACTCAAACGCACAAGTCATCCATCCATCATGATGGGGCCATGTATTCAACTGGTGGTACAAATACTTGTTGGTATGTATTCTCATTTATATTACGTAGGTTATTTAGAGATTTTGACCAAATTAAGCGAAATGTCTGATGGGGACATCAGAGCCCTTCATCCAGATGATCCTGAGCCCCCGGATTGAGTCAGACCCGTTTATTTGCATATTTATTTTATTATTTTATTTCTGGGCTTATTTGCATTTTAGGATTTATTGTGGTTTATTTTATTTATATGCTTATTTGCATTTTAGGGCTTAGTTGTGGTTTATTTGTGTTATTTGTGGGTTTATTAGGATTTATTTCTGTGTAAGGGGGTTTATGCAAATTGTGTATCTGGGCCCTATATATAGGGAACTATTTTCATGATTAGGGTTTAATGCAGAATTAAAAGACTTCTTTTTCCCACGTTTCCTCTTCTTCTCTTCTCCTCCCTTCTCCTTCTTCTCTTCTTCTTCCTCCTTCTCTTCCCCTCTTCTCCTGCCTCCATTTAAGTTGGTCCGGCATCAACTTGGTATCAGAGCAAGGCTGGTTTTGCCCCTGTTGCTAAAGCCACGATCCAGCCTCTTCTTCCCTCGTTCACACCACGAACCGCTTCCCCTTCTCAACCCTGTTCGCACCAGCCCGCACGCCTCCCTTGCCCATCACACCCGGGGCCGCCTTCACCCCACTCACCGCCAACAGCGCCCAAAGAGCAGCCGCCTGCGACGCGGCGCCAGAAGCCACAGACTGCCGGAGTTGTGACCAGCCGCCGCCCACCACCGCCCTGTGACAGCCTCGGACGCCCTCCACCCGATCCGGGAAGAGGCTGCCCGCCGCCGTGATCGGCCGCCGCCTGTCGCCGCCGACCACAGAGCCGCGGCTTTGAGCTCCGTCGCCGTCCCCTACGGCCGATCCGCAGCCGCCGCCCGTCCCTCCTTTCCGCGGCCGCCGCAGCGAGAGTCGGGAAACCCTCCCGAAACGGTCGGAAGGTTGGGAACAGATTAACGGGTAAGTATCAGACCCGTTAGCCCGCCCCACTAGCCCGGACCCGTTCCGGAAGAAAAAAAAAAACGTGCACGTGAATTGCACGTGCGGTCGTTAACAGGTATCGGAGCGGGTTGCGTTTTAAAAACCCGAATCCGATAATCCGAACCCGAAAGGGTTCACCAAAAAAAAAAAAAAGAAAAAGAAAAAGAAAAAGAAAAAAAAAAGAAAAGAAAGGGTACCTGTTCATCTTCCCCGATCGTCTGCCCGCCGCTGTTGTCGTCGCCCCGCCGCCGCTGCCGTCGTCGTGGCTCCTCCGCCGCCGTCTTCGCCGGACCGCCGAGGTGCCGCCGCTCCCTCACGGTGCTTCCCCGTCACCGAGCGCCGTCGCCTCCGATCCCCTCCTTCTCCTCCGTCGTCCACCGCCCGAGCCGCCGGTGCCCGAGCCGACGCCACCATCCCGCCGGGGCCCGAGCCGACACCACCATCCCGCCGGGGCCCGAGCTGACGCCGACGGCCTCATTGTACATCCCCTCCCATTTTCCTCACCACCGGCCGACTCCACAGGCCGCCCGCCGCCCTCCTTCCGCCGCCCTCTCCTCCTCACGGTCCGACTGCCCCGCCGTGTTCCTCTCCCCATCTTTTGCACCACTGCCGCACCTCTCCACCACTCACCACCGCTTCCTCACTCACAGCTCGCCGCCCTCCCTTTCCCCTCATCCTTTTTTTTTTATTTTCTTTGGCCATTGCAACTCACCTGATCACCTCTCCATCGACCCCCAGACAGGCCCCTTTTGGGCCGGGCCACCCACTGCCTCCTCACAGGCCCAAGCCAGCAGGCCATCACTATTGAGGTCTGATCCCATCTCACAAACTCAGCAGGTCTACTCTCCTCCATTTTACAAGCCCAGCAGACTAGCCAAGGTGCTGTGATCAGATCCAAATAGAAGCCAATTGAAGCCAATTGAAAAGGTTCATCAGCTGCAACCAAGCAACGATCGTCGCCCCAGCCCACGAGCACACATTCTGGTCGTCTACTTCACGACAGGTAATAAGGTTTTCACTTTTCTTGGGCTTGTTCATTTACTTATGTTCTAGTTCTCTTGCATGATAGCCATATACTTGAAAATTTATATTGTTGTCAAAATTCAGAACATAGAACCCCTACTTTCAAACCTATCCTATTTGCCCTGTTAAAATCTAAATATTAAATTAGCACACCCTAACAACTGGATGCTTCTCAACATTCTTCGATCATATTGATTTAGGATCAGAACAACTGTACTACTTGATTGCAATCTAACTTCTTAAATTGAATAATCTTAATCCTTAATTCTGAATAACCGAAGTAAAAATCAGCAACATTTAAATTTTAAGTTATTATTGTGAAGACTTGCTGATTTCTGAAGTCATAACAGATTGCATTAGTAGGTTGTCCAGCATCAACTTTGGTCCTACATTATAGTTATTAAGGTTTCATTAGTGACACTGCATTTCACATCATCACCCAGTGTCATCATTGCATGCCAACCTGTAGTGATATGGAGTACTATCTCAGTCAACCTAAAACCCCTGTAGCTACCATGAATTCCGACATTTTGAGGTCTATCAAGGAACAGATCGTTGCCATACGGGCTGGATACAAGGAATTCAGACAAGAGATCCGTGAGCTCGTGCAAAGTTCTAGGACCCCTAAATCGCCAACCCCTGTTACAGCCCAACCTAAAATCGGTTTGGTCGCACCACCTGTAGTCCTTCCCCACTCTCCTAGGCACCAAACCCAATACTCTAGGTGTCAACAATTCGGCCACATAGCGCCCCAATGTTCCACTAAAACCTACTCGATTACTGAACCAGAAGTTAGGAACCAAGAGGCCGAATATGTCGAAGAAGTCTATGAACCAAATATAGAAGACTATGAAGAAGACTTTGAAGACGAACCTATAGAATTAGATTTTGTCCAAAATAATTTTCAAAGGGAGATTATTGATCTAAGTACGACCAAGTCATTTCACATCACTACTGTGGAAGAGATAGTGACAGATATTGAGAGTCAGTCACCTGAATTGGCACTTGTAGCTAAAGATACCCATGTGGAGTCCAATCTTGAACATTCCCCTATAGTAGTTTCCCTTCTAGAGGAGCTTAATGATGTAGTCCCTGATGATCTTCCGGATGCACTTTTTCCGATGCGTGATATCCAACACGCAATTGATCTAGTTCCCGAAGTATTTCTGCCCAACCTTCCACATCATAGGCTCAACCCAAGTGCATATGCTAGGACTTGGAATTTAATTTTACCGACAGTTGAGTTTGCATATAATAGTTCGGTTCATAAGTCCATAGGTATAAATCCATTCGAAGTGGTGCATGATTATAAACCTAGGCAACCCATAGACCTGTTTTTCATGTCTCATCAGTATAGAGTCTATGAGTCTGCACAATTAATTGCTTCACATCCACATTCATTGCATCAAGAAATCAGCAATTGTAGTCATTTTAATAATTTAAAATATAAATTTCTTGCTGATTTACATAGACGTTATAAAGAGTTAAGTGAAAAAGATTACGTCATGATAAGAATTAGGCTTGAACGATTTTCTTCAGATACGTTTAAGAAATTGCAAACTTGTAGTGCAGAACCGTTCAAAATCTTAAAGAAAATCAGTTCGAATGCATATGTTGTGGATCTTCCTGATGACTATGGGATTAGTGCGACATTTAATATTGAAGATTTGGTCCCATACAAAAAGATAATATTCATGCCTTCTGACCCCTTTATTGATATACCTGCCCATGTTGGACACCCTGACCAATTACCTGCTGTTGAGCCACCACTTTCCAAAGTTCATGCACGCAGAGAACAAATAGAACATATATTGGATGAGCAGGTTATTTCAACCAGGAACGGTGGTTACCAACGTTACCTTGTTCGGTGGAAAGGTCGACCAAAGTCTGATGTGACGTGGATTTCCAGAGCACAGTTGCAGCGCCTTGACCCCGATCTTCTGGAGCAGTATGACAGCCAGCCAGACCTGTACTCGACGGGGTCGAGTTTTTCTCACCCGGGAGGAGTTGATGGGGACATCAGAGCCCTTCATCCAGATGATCCTGAGCCCCCGGATTGAGTCAGACCCGTTTATTTGCATATTTATTTTATTATTTTATTTCTGGGCTTATTTGCATTTTAGGGTTTATTGTGGTTTATTTTATTTATAGGCTTATTTGCATTTTAGGGCTTAGTTGTGGTTTATTTGTGTTATTTGTGGATTTATTAGGATTTATTTCTGTGTAAGGGGGTTTATGCAAATTGTGTATCTGGGCCCTATATATAGGGAACTATTTTCATGATTAGGGTTTAATGCAGAATTAAAAGACTTCTTTTTTCCACATTTCCTCTTCTTCTCTTCTCCTCCCTTCTCCTTCTTCTCTTCTTCTTCCTCCTTCTCTTCCCCTCTTCTCCTGCCTCCATTTAAGTTGGTCCGGCATCAATGTCATTGTGAACTTATACTTGAATTTTAGTTTATTATTTTTTACATGTGGTTATTGATTGTGTATTCTTTTTTGCTTTCTCAGATACATGGTGGAGTTATGAGCATGTGAAATCTAGCTTCTGGTACATAGATAGCTTTTGTTCAGATGATCATGGTGGAGTTGTCTACAAACATAATCCAGTTTTTGGTATAAGAATATTTTTGTCTACATGATGGTTGTTTAGATATTTTGGAATTTTTAATTTATATTTTGATGTGTTTGGTGATGATTATCACCTTAACATATGGTATGGATGAAACATTGTGATGTATGGTTAATAGGTATGCTTGACTTTAGACTTATAGATGATGATATTTATAATGAATGATTATGGATTCTCCAACATTGTGTATACTTCTATTTGGGTGAGCAAATGTATTGTGCAATGTGGATATTGGATAGACTGTGTTGGTTGTACAGAATTTGGAACGAGCCCAAAAATAAATATTAAGCTTATAATTTGAATTGTTAATTAAATACAGGTTAATACTTTCTGCCACCAAAAAATGTTTGTTTCCAATGCATTTCAATACATTCTGCGACCAAACTATTGGTGGAGAAGATAGACATTCAGTGACCATTTTTTTGGTAGCGGAAGACAAATCTTCCATGACCAACTATTTGGTCGGCGTTGAAATTAGCGACAACAGATTTGGTCGCTGATAATTTTCTTCGGCAATCAAACGTTGGTCGTTGTTGGTGTACCTTAGGTGACCACATAATATTGGTCGCCAAAACCTTTTAGTGACTAGGGTTCGGCGACGAAGGATATGCTAGTCGCAAAAAGGTTTCGGCGACCAAATATGGTTATTCGATGACTAGAATCTTAGTCGTTGAATATGTATTTTCTTGTAGTGATTGAAATTATTTCTGCAAACCTATTTTCTAATTACAGATAGTTCTTGAGTCTACTTACAAGTTTCCTAATATTATTTCTTTCAAATTGGTTTAATTCTTCTTACATAGTATTTAACCAATTATGATCTTGTTCGGCCTTTATTATTGTTTTAGGTTCAATTTGGGAAATAAAAGCTAAATGATTACAGATATCTTTCATAGATGATCTAGTTTATACCCCATATGAAGGATCACCAATAATTAATTATTTAGGGTGACTATGAATATACCTTCATTCTCTAGGTAAGTCATGTCTACCTAAAGATTGCTATTGTGCCCGATCCTATTCTTCTTGATCATCATTATCTTTTTCTTCATGGTCCATTGCATCTTGTGTAGATGTGTTCTTCAAAGTGAGGTCTTTTATTTCTTTGTTTAATGTGCCTACATCATCATATGCTTTTTCTTTCTTAAAGGAAGGATATTAGTTTCATTAAATATAATATGAATGGACTCTTCTACCACCAATTTTTTTTTTCTTGAATGCTCTATATGCTTTGCTAGATGAAGAGTATCCAAAAAATATTGCTTTATCTGATTTGGAATCAATTTTTTCAAAATTATCTTTTGTATTGTTAAACAGAAAACATTTACACTCAAAAATATGAAAATATTCAATTTTAGGTCTTTTGTTTTTCCAAAGATTATAGTGTGTTTTCTTTAATAAAAGTCATATAGAAATTCTGTTCAAAATGTGACAAGCTGTGTTGATTGCCTCCAAAAATAGTTTTGAAGATGGCTTTCACACAATATAGTTCTAGCTATTTTTTCAAGAATTCTATTTTTTTCTTTCAGCCACTCCATTTTATTGAGATATCTTAGGTGCAGAAAAATTATGTTCAATTCAATTTTCATTGCAAAACTTTTCAAATTTATAGTTTTTAATTTTGGTACCATAATTACTTCTTATTTTAAGATCTTATAAATCTTTTTCATTTGAAATTTTTTTGTATAATTTTAAAATGCAAAAAATACTCTATTTTTATGTGCAAGAAATAACACCCATGTAAATCAGAAAAATCATCAATAATAACCAAACCAAAACATTTACAACCAAGACTTGAAGTCCTTGTTCGCCTAAATAAATCCATAAGTAAAAATTCTAATGGCCTAGAAGTTGAAACCATATTTTCTAATAGTCTATTTTATCTTTTGTCAAAATTTAACTTTAGTAGTTAGTTTTAAAATATGGTCCATGCTTGCATGAGCCATTCACAATTTTATAACCAACCAATTTCACCGATCTTGGCATTCATGGCTACCTAGCATTGCATATTTTTTATGGATAAATGGTCAAGATTGACCGAGTATACATTACCATGCCTATGCCCTGTAAACTTAATGTCATTATCATTGAGACTAGATACAACACATATAGATGCTTAAAGGATTATGTCTTAACCTATTTACTAACAAAACATTTTCAAAGAATGCAGAAGGAGTGATACTGATCTTACCGATTCCAATGATCTTCCCTTTGTCGTTGTCGCCAAAGATGACCACCCCTTCTTATTTTTGAGAAAAATAAAATATGATTCATCCCCTGTTATGTGTCTAGCGATCCACTATCCAAGTACCTTTTCTTGTTTACTCTATGGGCTGCTAGATACACTTGCATCACAGAATTTAAGTTCTCATTTTAGGTACCGAAGCTCTCTTGGATCCTTGTAGGTTAGCTATTATGGTTTTTTTTGGAACCCAAATTTTCATAATAGTGACTTTACTATTTAAGTTATTTGCTTTATGATTATAGGTAAAGTACTTGTGCCCAATGTTACCACATTTATTTGAAAGCTTGAAGATTTGATAAACATTTTCTTTAATGATCTCTGTTTTAATAGAGGATTATAGCCAAGTCCAGCTTTATCAAAAGCATCTTGTTGATTATCAAAAGTCATGTTTAATTTTTCAGAACTCAAGATAAATTTACCAACAAAAGGTTTTAGCTTGTTTACTTCTTTAATTAAGTTCTGATTTTTTTTATAGTAAAATTTGTTTTGCTTTTGAAATATTTTTATTTTCATTCATCAGAGTCTGATTTTTCAGCTTTATTCTTTTATTTTTCTAACTAAGCTTTTAAAGTTCATTTAATAAATCATAAAGCACATCTTGAAGTTCAACAAAAGTAAAATTATTTAGAGGTTTAAAATTTACCTCATCCTCATGAGCATGAGGCATAGGTTTGCTGCTTCTTAGATTTCTTCTTCTTCTAAGCTTGATTCATCACTGTCATTCCAAGCAGCGACCATTACCTTCCTTCTAGGGTTTTTCAAGGCCTTCTTCAATAATAGGTAGTCCACTTTAAAGTGGCAAAATTTCTTATATTCATAGCATATCAACGGCTGCTCTTTTTTCTTTTTTTTGCTTGGCTCTCCCTTAGCCAAAGGCCTTCTTCTTAATTCTTGCCTTCTTTTCATAAATCTTTTGAATTTTCTTGTAATGAGGGTCATTTCTTCATCACCCTCTGAACTGTCTGATTTCTCGCTCTTCTCTTCTAGTTGAGCAGTGGATTTGAGAGTGATGGTCCTTTTTTTCTTTGATTCCAGATTCTGCTTTATGGATAGTTCGTGAGTCATCACCGAACCTAGTAGTTCTTCAATAGGAACAACGTTGAGATCTTTGGCTTTTTGAATGGCAGTGATTTTGGCCTCCCAAGCTCTCAACAATGACTTGAGAATATTTCTTACCAAATCACTATTAGAATATGATTTATCAAGACTTTTAAGTCCATTTATAATATTTGTAAAATGAGCAAACTTGCCAGAAATTGACTCACTAGACTCTATTTTAAAGAGCTCATAATTATGAAGCATATTGATTTTAGATTCTTTAACCTAGTTAATTCCTTCATGAGTTACCTCTAGCCTATCCAAAATTTCTTTAGCAAATAAGCAAGTTGAAATACTATTAACTCATTGGCATCTAATGAACAATATAAAATATTCGCAGCCTTAACATTTAGTTGTCCCATTTTCTTGTCTAATTCATTCCATTTCTCTTTGGGTTTGGGAAAAGATACATCATTAGTAATCTTTGTGGATGTGTGTGGTTTATTGGCTGTGACACTCTATATGTTATATTCTAGTGTTTGAATAAAAATGTGCATGCGATCTTTCCAAAAGGTGTAGTTGGTGCCATTAAACAGAGGAGGTCTGTTCGTAGACTTACTCTCGAGAAGAGAGGTACCAACAAGGGTTGTCATAGATTTTAACTTTTAACAGTTAGATCAATGAGTGGCTCAAGTACTGGGCTCTGGTACCACTTGTTGCCCAGCTATGTAGCCCAAGAGGGGGGATAAACTAGATTTTTCAAAAACATTATCTAACAATACATCGGAATAAAAATGTTTAACAGAAGAATATTAATTTCAGCTAACAAGCACTAAGTATGAAAAAAATTAAAGCAAGAAAAGCAAGCAAGACAAACACAAAAGATTTATAGTGGTTCGGTGCCAATACTGCACCTACATCCACTTTCCAAGATTTTCTTCTTAGAAATTTCACTATAATCTATAACCCTAATTATAGCCCAATTATTTTTTGGGTTCACAATCGAACCCAGTTGATTTATTCATGTCAATCAACCAGAATCTTCAACCGATTGTTTTTTGGGTTCACAATCAACCCAGTTGATTTTTTTAGGTCAATCAACCAAAATCTTCAACCGATTGTTTTCCAAATTCATAATCATTCCAGTTGATTTTTTAGGTGATCAACCAAAATTGTTTTTCCGAGCCAATCTTAGGCTCAACACAATCCAATTCAAGGTTTGGATGGACCTTTTCTCAAAGTTTCAATTTTTGAAACTTGAAACAAAGAATAGAAAAAAGCAAATATTGTTAGAATGAATACAACTCCAGGATAGTAAGTACGAAACAATAAATAAAGCTACACTCCATTGTTGACTTGAATGCTTTTGAATGTGCATCACCAACTCTCAGTTGTTGAAGATGTGATTGCTCAACTCCTAATGAAAGCTTTTGAAAGAATTTCTCTTTGAAGATCTCTTTTTTGGCTTTCTCCTCTTAGCTCTAGCGAATTTCTCTTTGTAGTGCTTGAGCTCTTTTTTTCGTTTAATGTTCCCATGCATTTATACTATTTAGAGAAGGTTGGAACACTTTTCTAACCGTTAGACAGTTAATAGAGCCGTTGTGAGATAAAAACAACCATTTAGACTCGCAGAAAAACTAGTTGTTAATATTGTCAGGCATAATCGGGTCGACTCGCCATTTTCAGAGATCAACATGGAATTTCTAAGAGTCGGCTCATGATCTTCATGAGTTGTCTCGAGCTTGCTTCTGTTTTTGCTATACTGTATCTTTCGTTTGTGGCACTTATCGAGTCGGGTCTCTCAATTCAGAATCAACTCAAGATTTTTAGGAGTCGACTCGTTGTTTTCAGGGGTCGACTCATCAACGGACTAAATTTTACTTTTCTTTATCTTTCTACTATAGCCATTCTGCGGTCAACTCGTTTCTTTCTAAAGTCGACTCCTATTTGTTTGGAGTCGCCTCAAGAATTTTATAGGTCGACTCACCAACACAATGATTTTCTCAGCTCTCTGTCTTTTCTCTATGGCCTTGTGAGGTCAAAGGAAAACCTGGTTGATCCTCTGACCAAGCTATTGGACTGAGAGCTAGTGGGCAAAAAATCAAGGGGGGATGGATGCCCGTTACAAAGACGATGTGATGGATACCCAATTTCTATAATTAGAGATTCCATAAAGGAGGTTTAATGAGGAACAAAATCATAGAAAATCTTAGGGACCACTATTATTTCCTATCCACCATCATATATGATGATTGATGGAGTCCCTCCCTATGGTGTATGACAGTGTGAATGCAGTGAGTACAGTATCAAGCTCGATGCTCTTAATACATCCATAGTTTTTAATTTGGGATGGGGTGCCAATTGTAGTACAATCCTGATGAATAACAACTATATGTGTAGGAGTAAGGCTGCTCTCTATGAGGCATAGACAAATCTCTAGAGAACTCATGAACATTCAAATAGGTGCATGGCCGTAAAGGCACCATCCCACTGGAATTTGTTTTGTTTAGAAAAATTATATTAATAACAGGTTTGGTTGCATCACACTAAAAGAATTTGGTTAAAGAAGCTTAACCCCACCATATTACTGTGATCCCAAGGTTGTCATCCAAGGAATAGTTCAAGCTTATCAGGTACCATTAGCATATATAACTTTCTTGTGTCTCTTGCTATATCAGAGAAGTGTTTTGAAACATGTGGAAGATTGTTAGTTTTTTTAGTATTTCAAAACACCTCAAATTCCATTATTTTTAGCGCACATGCAAGGAACCTGCTTGAACACAAACATTTATTTGTTATGTGGTCATAATGAGAACATATTTGCATATTGCACATATTACTATCCTATGTAATCTGATTATGAAATAGTGAAGGCAAGGCAATACATCCTCTTGACTTTTTGCAAGCTTTGCTTACTATATTTACTATTATTTTATAATTCTTGTACAAGTATAAAAATTGAATTTAAGGAAAATAGAAACAGAAATAGAATTATGTGTTGCACATTCATACGCCATACAAATTTACATGGCCCAACTTATCAAACTCTTGTGAGTCATTACATACCCTTAACAAGGATTAGACAACTGGCAGTGGAATTAATTTTTAGGTCATTGGAGGGGATGCGTCGATGCCAACATGCCACACTATGTTTTACCAATTGTCGCCAAGGAAAGTGAAATTTAGTAAAATAAGTAATGCCAGATAAATAGGAAGGAGGAATCAAGAAGTCCCCGCATTCTAAGGAGCGGGGGCCTGACCCGAAGACCATGGGAGGGGAGAAGTGTCGATATTAAAAACCTCTCTTTTTTCCTCCGATTTCTCTTTCCCTTCCCTAGTTGTCTCTCTCTTCCCCTCTCTCCCTCTCTTCCCACCCCCTTTAAAGGCCACGAGTGGGTCCAAACGACCAGCGACTCTCTCGTCTTCTCCGCCCTCTCTTCTTCTCCGCCCCACCTCATCTCCTTTCCCTTCTGCTGCTCTACCGCTTCCAGGTATCTATTTCTCCTCCAGGACTCCCTTTTGAGTTGTTTTTTCCACTCTTTGCTGGTTTTGGGCTTTTTTCTTGTTTCTTGGGTGTTTTTTGGTCTGGATTTGTTGATTCGGGGGCTGGGATTGGGTTTTTGTTCCGTTTTGTTGCGTTCTGGGCTGTTGTATGGCACTTTTTTTGTTCTCGTTCTCCTACCTTGGTGTTTTTTTTCTTGTTGGAGGTTTGTGGGAATAAATTGCTGCTTGTTTGGGAGCTGTAGACTTTCGAAAGGAAGCATCTTGGTGCGGTTTTTGGTTTTGTTGTCCTTGTTGGATGTTGGAAGTTGTGTCTTGTTGATGCATCCGCCTGCTTTTTAGATTTTCCTTTCCTCCTCTGGACACAGGATTGCGTCTTCTTTGTCGTTTTCACGTTAGAATTGGGGAATTAAAGTGGGTTCTAATTCTATTTAAGCATGAAAGTTGGAATATTTTTTCCCTTTTCTGGTTTATCAATTGTGATCTCGTTCCTCTTCTTATTTCATGTGATCTTGCATTGGAATATTTTCTAATTGGTTTCAAGAGAATCTCTTTTGGTTATTTTATTATTGGAATCTTATGGTTTTATTTCTCTCTCTGATTTTCTTTTCTGTTTAATTGTTTTTGTGGTGTTTACGCTTTTTTCGAATAATTGTATGCATGTGAATTTATTGCTATTTATTTACAGGAGGATTTGACATTTCAAATTGGTCATTAATTGGCATTGGAGAGGTTTTATTTTGATTTTTCTGTTGAAATTTCACTTTTAGGCCTTAACATGTGAACGTTTATTAATATGGCTTGTTTTTCCATCTCCATTACTATTCTGCAATTTGAATTTTTATGAGTGATCTGTCATGGGTTTTTGTTGGCACAGCTATCTTGCTCTGGCGGGTGATCACCAGTTTACATTGCAGAAGAAGAGGGATCTTCATCCCCCTAAATTCTGTGTCAGGGGCATTGTTTGATTCTCGTGTTGTAGTCTGAAAGTTCTTTCTCCCATGCTACCTGTCAACAGGAGTAGAGGTCAGCCTAGGGCTGGTAGATCCTGGCCCTTTTCAGGTTTCTGCTATTGATTAGCATATTCTAGTTTCTTTTTTTATAGTTGTTTGAGTTAACTTTTCTGGACACACAACCAGAATTATAGCTTAACAAATTCAGTTTTTGGGATATTACTTTCTAAAATTACATGATTGAAGTTGGTGATCATGGTAATCATGCTCATATTCTTATTTTGTTACTTTTTTGGTAGTTGTTTTTATTATTAATTGAGATATATATAGCTATTGATGAAATATAATTCAAATGTTTTCTTGTTCCTTTATCAGAATTTTTGGTATTGTTTGCGTATATAATTTGTGCTGATAACCTTTTACTGTGTACATATTGTGGAAATGCTGAATTTTTGGACTATGTCAATACATACATATTTCTTAATGCCTTTAAGATATATTGTTTCTATCATTGCTCTGATTCTGTTATTTCTACATGGATCTGAAGGCTTCCACCTTACAGGAATGGATTGCTCAGATTCGAGACACAAGCCTCATTTTCTTGGAAAAGTTCTTATGGCTGCTATTCTCACAGCCTTGTGCATATTCATTTTGAAGCAATCCCCTGGTTTCGGTGGTGAAAGTGTGGTAAGCTTTCAAACTATATATAGATATACATATGCATATACATATATATTGTATGTGTAGTATTTTTGTTGACTGGATATGGATTTTTGGTTGGATAGGCTTTTATCCTCAGTTTTTCAATCAATATGTTTTCATTTCTTGTTAGATTTTGTCTTCCAGCTTAAGCTTTTTTATATGGCATGGGTTCCTAATTGCATCATGGAATTTAGATATAGAGTTGTAGTTGAGTCCAATGTTGCTTGGATATGTAGGTTGACTCATCCATTTGTGTTTGTGTCTTGGATTGCATGGAGGTTGGGATTGCCGTTTATCCTCAGACACTTGTTAGCTAGATTGACATTTTGGCTGAAACCAATTGGTTTTGGTTGTAATCAATATGAAATTGCCAGAGTTTTGGCAGTGCCTGCCAGATCAATCGAAATTGACTCGGTTAAGTCCACTTTCCATCAGTTTTGGATTTTTGGACAAAACTACCATTTTGAAGATAAAAACCTTCAGTTTTATGCATATATTTACAGGTTGTGAACAAAACACTTAGGAAGCATGTCCATGAGATTTAACTTGAATATTGTCTGAAGAAAGTAAAATCTAAAGCATTTAGATGTCAGTGTATAAATGATTGGAAGTCAAATTTTATAGTAGCAGACCTTTGCTGTATAAGTGTTATGAAGTAACAAAAAAAAAAGGAAAAAATAAAATAAAATGCATTATCTTGTTTTACATAAATTTGTAATTGGTATGTTATATTCTTATCAATTACATATTACGATTATAAAATGATATCTAGATTCTGTCTCTACAGCTTCTTTTTCTTTGTTAGTTCGTTTTAGGGTTTTACCTTTTAGCTAATATTCTACAGTTTCTAAAGGTGTTGAACCACTAAATTTTGCATGCCCTCAGAGGTTTCAAACACTATGATGTACTCTCAGCTGATGCCTCAGTATTTATTGACCTGTTTTATATTTTTTTTTTTAATGTTGTCCTATATTTTATTTGATTCTTTTACTTTTTTCCACTAAAAGTCTAAAATTTAAATCGAGACTTTTGCCTCCACCAAATCTACTAAACCCGAAACTCACTTGCTTGGCCTAAATCAATACTAGTTTTGAAATCTTGGTGAAACTTTTTTTTTTGTCTGTGGTTGTGCACCATGTTTCGTAGTTCCTTCGGACTCTTAGGATTTATAGCAAAATTTGTCAACTAACTGAAATTTATGATGTCAGAATTTTTGTGGTGATTTTAGGTGTGATATTGCTTAATTTGCATCATGAATTGTGTTGTAGGCTTCAGTAGTGTAGACATATGCTTGGATTATACTCAACACTGAAATGTTTTTGCATGTCAGAAATCCTGAAAAGTAACTACCTACTCTCTCCCTCACCCCCCTTCCTCCCTCTCTCAAGATTATAGGTCTCTCAATTATTCATCAGTATTTTTAGATCTTAACATGTGAGCTTGATTGGATTAGTGAACCAGAGAACAAAAATGATTGGATTAGTGAACCAGAGAACAAAAATGATTGGACACTGTATGTAGTACTTTGTTTTGTGGGTTAAGAATTATTCTGGCCCATAGAAACTTGTGATTACTCTTTTCTTGTCAACATGGGAAGTTGATAGTCGACCTAAGGTAGGATAGCTACAGGTAATAGGTTTGCAGGCTATAGCCAAATTGAGGTGCCTAAAACATAATCTTATTTTTAAATTCATCTTCACTCCATTTTCCTCTGAAATGGCATTGATATTTGTTATATCCTTTTGTTCTGCTTCCCTTTTTATGGAAGAATAAGGTGCTATGGATTATTTTGGTGACATTTTTGACAAGATCAATGTAGGAATTACGCAGCTTCTAAAATTGATTGTCAAGATCACCGTAATATCTTGGTACATAGCTGAGAAATGGGGCAGAATTTAGGTGTTTGTTTGACTAAAATTGTTCATAGACAAAAAGTTTAAATAGGGCATTGTCAAATATATTTGCAGTAAACAAATGAGATAGATAAGGATATGCAAATTGAGTTGTTGCTGTTGTTGTTGTTATTTTGTATAACTATGGGACAAGGATGTTTCCTTTGATAATCTTAAGATGTAATTTGTAATCTGCTAGAAAAATGACAAAATTGCTCATAACTGGAAACCAGTGGGGTAATTTCAGAAGGCCTCCTATACCTTCGGAATTGGAAGACATAGTTATCGATATTCATTAATTTTATCCATATTAGAAAGAGTTTGAGGCTATGTGGATAGATGAAGAACACTTGACAGAAACCTTTATACTTGGCAACAATTAAAAAGGGATATGATTGTTGAGGGATTTAAGTGTACATTACCTGCAGAAGAAAGAAAAGGGAAAAAAGGAAAAAAGAAAAATAAAATTGTGCATCTCTTATTCTTTCTGCTGGGTATTTTTCTGTACATTCCAACTGCATCAGTGAGATACCTGTCATGGGATTATAAAATTTTATTTTCTTTGGTAATCTCTGACAATGGACTCCAAAAAATAATGTTATAATTTTTCTCATAACAATAAGTGGTTTATCGATTATATTAATGGATATTACTGCGCCTTCTTTTTCATTTTCCTTTTCTGAATCAGTATTGTTTTGATCTTTAGTAAGATGTTTGATTTCTATAACCGATTTCATTTTCAAGCTATGGCTCATGTGACCCACATTTCAGCTTCACATTTGCTTAGTGCAACTCTGCTGCCTTCTTCCCTCTATGATGTGGTAGTTACTTAATACAGTTGGTTTGTTTTTGGTGCTACAATTCTGGAACGCTTCCTTTCCTTGTTCTTCTGGCTTCCCTTTTAATGACGTTGATTTATCTTGCATCTTACAGTTTGCTCGTCATGAACCTAGGGTCACCCATGTCTTAGTAACAGGTGGTGCTGGATATATTGGCTCACATGCTGCACTTCGACTCTTGAAGGACTCATATCGAGTGACAATTGTGGTAATTCACCGTTTTTCGTACAGACATTTTTTGTACGCTGATCACTATTGGTATGAACAGTTTAAAGTATTTTTACAGGATAACCTTTCTAGGGGAAATATTGGAGCAATTAGGGTTCTTCAGGAGCTTTTCCCAGAGCCAGGGAGACTTCAATTCATTTATGCTGATCTGGGCAATGCAAAAGTTGTATCCTTATCAGATTGTTTTTTACACATTGAGACTTTTCTTTTGTCAAACTTTTTTGTGAGATGGACTTCGAGGTTCATTCTTTAACCGGTTATCAGGTCAATCAAATATTTGCAGAAAATGCATTTGATGCTGTTATGCACTTTGCAGCTGTTGCATATGTTGGGGAAAGTACACTTGAACCTCTTAGGTATGCTCATCTTTTCTAGATATTTCATCTGGGCAAAGAAGTCACTGATTTGTCTTGGCTCAATTACTGCAGCATCAGTTTTATTGCTACATGAATCAAAGTTTTTGAAAACTGTATTGCTACAATATGGCATTGCTTGACACTCCATAAGCTTTTAAACTAGAATTTGCAGTTCTGTTAGATACTTTCTCAAACCAGGCCTAAGCTAACAGCCTTCCTTATATGTAACTGCTATATTGTTTGAGAAAAGAAAAGCATTATATGTGTTGCTTTGGAATTCTTTTTTCTAAACTATGCAACATTTTATTTATTTTCGAATGAAACACAGTTTTTATTAAGGTTTTGCTTTAACTCTATTCTGCACGGCACAAATTTCTTACTGGCTGGAGGGCACCTGCCCTCTTGTTGATACAAGAGATCTAGGTTCAATCCCATGCTCCCTCTTACTTTTTCCAGGCTTCCATCGGTCCTAATTCTTCAGAAAAGGGGAAAAAACTTAGTGGCTGGTAGATCATGTTGGGCTTTAAGGCTCCAAAGCTTAGAAATGAAAAAACATCACAACATTTCTCTTATGTGAGAAACAATCATTTAACCAATTTCTGTTGCTTTCTCAAAGTGATTTAACAGAAGTTCACCTATCTCCACACATCCTCGGGCTAAGTTTCCTGTTCTGTGAATAAGGCCAATGCATTAAGTAAGTCCAGATATCTCCCATATCATATTCATTTATGTCATGGATATAGCTAAGTCCATTAAAAACTTTGTTCGCCCTCTCTTTTATTTTGGTGGTTGTGCTTCTCCTTTCACTTGGCAAGGGAATCTATACAACTGCTACATTTTACCTATCCCTGGATATCGTTGTGGTGGATATTAATCATTTACATGAACTAAACAGAAAATGGCCATTGCATCACCTTGTAAGTCAATTAGCAAATGTATAAGATCAATAGAAGTTTTGAACTTTTGATAGTGGGATCCCATTAACATTTGTGATTGAATGTGGCACTGCAATCCTGTTGAATGTGGCGTTGAAGTCCTGCTAGGTTTTCTGGCTTTCACCTTGGCAACTTGGGTTCCGAGCGGGCATTGGAGGGTGGAACACAAATAGGAGATGGCTTCTTCTTTATATAATATCCTTTGCAACTTCTCAGATGAAGCAAAACTTTTATGTTAGACTAATTTGTTTGAATATTTAAATATTGATGGAGAACTATATCAAAATAGTTGGGCTTCATTCATTTGGAATGTGCAAACGCCATTAATTTCTATTTTTGATTTATTACTATATTACTTCATTTTCAATTGTCAATACTTTTGCCGTGTTTGGCATTTTGTTTCACTGAAATGCCATTTTATTGATCATTCACTCTAGGGTTTTTTTTCCCCCTTATCACCTTGTGATACTATTTCTATTGTATCTGTGATCAAATGCCATTGTTTCAGAAATATGTTATCTCAGGTTTACCATTTCTTATTTTATTTACATTATTCTGCTACAGGTACTATCATAATATCACTGCAAACACTTTGGTCATTCTGGAGGCTATGGCAGCACGTGGTGTTAAAACTCTCATTTACTCGAGTACATGCGCAACTTATGGGGAGCCGAAAAAAATGCCTATTACAGAAGAAACTCCTCAGGTTAGAATAGAGTAACATCCCTGTGTCTGAATGGACTGGTGACATTGCATTTGCTTTGTTGGTTTGTGGTCATATTAGACCTATTAATAGACATATATTAAAAAGGAGAACCTGCTTACAATAGCATGCCTAAATAATTTGACCATAGTGGTCATAATGGATTGCAATAGAATTCATAAATTAATTTAGAAGAAAATATTATATTAGGCTGGGAAGTTTGGAACTCTGTTATTGGAACTTATGTTTGTTACATGCAGTTTCCTATCAACCCATATGGGAAGGCCAAGAAAATGGCAGAGGACATCATTTTGGATTTCTCAAAGAATTCAGATATGGCTGTGATGATCTTAAGGTACGTTGCTTCCAGTAGACAAACTGTTGAATGGGATTGTGAATGGAGATTAATAACTCTAACCACGACACATCAGATATTTCAATGTCATTGGGTCAGATCTAGGGGGAAGGTTAGGCGAGGCTCCTAGACCTGAATTACGAGAGCATGGACGTATATCTGGTGCATGCTTTGATGCTGCATTAGGAATAATTCCAGGGCTGAAGGTACAGTGCTGTGAAACCACAATGCTAAGAAATACCATTTCGGATAGAAATTGATGTTGTTGTTGGCCTTGTTCACAGGTTAAAGGAACAGACTATCCCACAGCTGATGGAACTTGTATAAGAGATTATATTGATGTCACTGATCTGGTTGATGCTCATGTGAAAGCTCTTGACATGGCAAGGCCTAACAAAGTTGGTATATACAATGTCGGCACTGGAAAAGGTCATTAGAACTTCTCCCAAATGTTCCTTTCCTGCTGTTGTTTCTTCTCAGTTTTCTACTGTTGCATGAGAGGAGCTTGTAGCAATTGATATGAATTTTGAATTTTATCATATACATTAAACTGTTTCTGCAGTCAGGTGCTTGTAAGTAGTAGGTGCAAAATACTGTGATTTCACTAGTGGGTTCAATTAACATCAAAAATTTTCTAAAAATGTTGTCGTATTACTTATCAGGTAGATCAGTTAAGGAGTTTGTGGAAGCCTGCAAGAAAGCAACCGGGGCTAATATTAAGGTTGAATACCTTGACCGCAGACCAGGTGACTATGCTGAGGTATACAGTGACCCTTCAAAGATTAATCGTGAACTTAACTGGACGGCGCAGTACACTGATCTTCAGGAGAGCCTTTCCATTGCATGGAAATGGCAGAAATCACATCGAAATGGCTATGGATCACCCTCGGTCATGACTGCTTGATTCAGCTTTTTGAATCATTGATAAACTTTGGATGCGGACATGGGCTTTGAGTTGGAAGCCCTGTGCTAGGAGTCCTTGCTTAATTTTCAGAAGAATATCTCAGCAGCAGTTCAAATGTTTTTAGATATGGTAGGAGAGGCCTTTTACGAGCATTTCAGAGGTAGGAGCACAGTTCATTTATTATTTTTTCATGGGACAGTAGAAATCTAATAATATATCATTGCACACCATGCTTGAATAATCTTCCTTGTAACATGCTTAGCATTAAGTTATACAATGAATCAAAAGGTGATAGTTATTCATTTTCTGGTTCAGTTTTGAAGTTTCTTGCAGCAATATAGAAACTGCAATGTGGCCTGTTTCAGCTGTACTTCAGAGTTCTTCATGGGATGTGAAGTGCTTCGAATTTACTGTAGGGTTCTGCCTGGGCCTGTATGACATTGCAGCTTACTAAAGTTCTTGTATCACCTTACAAGTCACTCAAAGCCACAAGGATCTAAAATTATTTCATTGAGATAACATAATTCCCTCTAGTCTACTATCTTTTTCGACATCACTTAGGGTTGATCTTTTACAATCAGTTAACCATTTGAGCTAGGGTTGACAATTTGTGGCTGGGTCGGGTTCCCACCCAACTGAATATATGAAGGCCTATAGAGCCTGATCTGAACCAGACCTGTTGAGCTAGGAGGTCAAGGATGCTTGACCAGAACCTAGCCTGTAGCTAACGTGCCAATCCATGGCTAATTTACAGACCTGTTTTAATTGACACAAGACCATCTAATCTGGGGCTATATATTGTATGGATAAGCTATTGTTTCAAAGTTTTTGGAATAAATTACATGATATAACAAAATAAATAAAATAATAATATAACTTATTAATTCAATGTCTTCCATTTATCCCACAATCCACCACTTAAAGAGAATATAAATTGAAAGTAATATAATAAATACACACCATCCTGACCTAATAAGTTGAAGGAGCCCTAACGCAAACTTGACCTGACCTGCTAGTGGATCATGATTGGCTGATCCGTGCATGACCTGTGAACCGAACAACAGGTTGGGTTAAGCGGTTCAGGTTTGGATCTAGTTTAGTCAGGTAAGTGGGTCGGGTTAAAATTGTCCACCCCATGTTTGAGCATAGTTTACAAGTAAAATATAAGTTGGGATAGGGATAAAGATTTAGAATAAAGGAAACATTCTAGAAGTCAATAAAGAGTTCAAAAACATAAACAATTAAAAATTAATGGAAGAAGATTATCAAGTTATAAATATGCTTTTTATAAAAAATAAATCAATAAATAAATTATTTATCAATTGCTTCGACCCAACCTTATTCTGCATGACCCTGTCCGACCTCATTATATAGTTAGGTTGAAGCATCTGTCATTCCAGTTGTTCTCTCTTTTCACTCTCCAAATACCTCCCTCCACACTTCTTTACTACATTAATTATTAAAATATAAATAAAAGTATACCTAAAATATAACTCTCTTTTTTATTCTTTTTTATTTGGTTGTAAGATTATGTAGATTGAATTATTTCTCTCATGGATTTAATTTTTGTTTTAATGGGAATATGTTAGAGAGCGTATTTTGTACTATATAATGCAAATTTTGAACATCGTCCAAAGTTGGATGTTCAACCATCTCATGTGCTTACGAGTGAGAGCCAAATGCTGATAATGTTTACCACCATATAAAGAGAAAAGGTAAAGACTTAAAAATTTGGAAGCCTCCAACTTACTGGAAGATAAAAATAGAAGAAAACTTGTTGGCGAGCTCATCTAATCCTAGAATAGATGATATCGATTTCTAATGGTCTTCTATCTCTGTAACCAAAACGACCAAAAAAAAAAGGGAACTCTTTCAATGAGATCATATCCATCCATTCATTTTTATGTCATGGCCAAAGCACACGCCAATATCTAGTGTTTACTAAAAATCTAATTCATAAAATCTTGAATGGTAGGGTCATGAGCGTCTATCAAATGCTCTATACCTTTGGATGAAATATATGCATCGCTCCTTGCTAATTCTAGTAGAATGAAACCTTAAATGTGCTGAGATGATCTTTGAAAGGTCTTGGCCTTGACTACCTCTCCAAGAAGATAAAGATCCATACTTGATTAAGAGAGCCATCAACCTCAAATTTCTCTTTGGATAACATGCTAAAACCAGGCCTTCACGAAGCTAATGACTTCTGTGGCCCATAACAATTTATATAGTGAGAGGCTAAAATGATCACTTGCTTGCATTGCTATAAGCTATGGCATCCCAAACCTAGAGCTAGCTTACCAGACATGCTCTCTGGTCTGGGAAAAAAACGCATCTATGGGAAACCGGTTCCCATTCAAGTGCGCGTATCCTATAAAACTAAATTAGGAGGGAAGGGGAAAAAACTCAGAGATTCTCAATGTTCTTCTTGATAAAATCGATATGGTAAATCCATGATTTTTTATTTTATTGTGAGGAGAATAAATATTAGCAAAAAAGAAATTTTTAACAATATTCATCAACTAATTTGTAGCTATTTACCAAATTGACTCTAACTTGGGAAATCAATAGAAAACTATTTAAAACTACTATTATAATGATCATTCTTCAAATGTTTTGTGTAACACATTTTTTATTTCTTTATGATCATTTTCCTGTTTCTAGTATTAGAATATTTACTTACCCATTGTAGCATATTTATTGTATTTTTTTTTGTTCCTTGAACTGGATTTTTCTTAATAGCACCTATAAATAAAACTAAACCTAGTTTGGATCATTTTGTCAATGATATTGAAATAAATGGTGCATGCAACCATTCTCTACTATTGCCCAGCTATGTAACCCAAGAGGGAGTTGAATTGGGCTTTTTTTTTTTTTTTTTTTTGTGCTTAAAACGGGTTCTTCAGACAACGCGTGTCCGAATACACCCAAGAACATCAAAATACAAAATCTCGCGTAGTGCCGATGGCAGCTCCCGCTCTCCTGCCCACAGGGCGTATTCCGAATGGTGTGCTGCATATGCAGCTATCCAGTCAGCCGCCCCGTTGGCCTCCCTGAATACATGCTTAGCCTCAAAGGCCACACCATCCCTCACCATCATCCTAATATCCCGAATCAAAGGATGATTGATGGAATGATTAATCTTAATGAGTCATAAATCATACCTTGATTTGCTAAATCCATCGGGATTAAACTTTGGAATGCGTGCGCAGCCTCGATCACCGATGATCTGAACAAAGATTAGCGAGAGATCTTCTGGAGAGAGAGCCCTTAATGCGTGCTTTAGAGAAGGGGTCTAACAGGCTATTTATAGCCCTCTCCAGGGACCAAACGCTGCAGGTGGTTACACCCGTGAAGAGTCACCCCCCATCAAGGTAATCCTTCACTACTGTGAAAATACCTTAATGCCCTTGTGATTATCAGGATTTACGAAATTCAAGGGACACTTGTCAAACGTGGGTTCTAATTAAACGGGATCAGGGTTTAATTAAAACGGGATCCAACATTCTCCCACTTGGACCATATTGACGCCATTTGTCAATGTGGACCACAACTTGACGGGATCCCAACATTCTCCCACTTGGACCATATTGACAAGTAAAATATCCTTAGCACTTGAATTTTATAATCTTTATACGCGTATTCCTTTTATTCTGATATCAAGTCGGGCAAACTTTATGTTTGACTACTTTGAGAATAATAATACGAACCATGGCGGAAATAACACGTATTTGATCGGCGTATAACCTTCCATGATCACTATATTACTAAACCATCATAACCAAACCCTTATGAATGAACTTCTCATGAAATCCATTCTTTGGTCACAATTTCTGCTACCATAGTATGCATAAACCATATGAATTCATTAAAGCAGAAAATACAAAAAAATGTGATTTACAGCCATTTGAAATGTGCACAATAACCCATCAATTAATTTATACAGAAAAGGCCCATTTGACCAACATGCTCCTTATGTAATCCCGGGGCTATTGCTTTGGTCAAAGGATCTGCCAACATAAGCACAGTATTGATGTATTGAACTGAAACTTTATGGCCATCACATTTTTCTTTTATAACAAGATATTTCACCTCTATGTGCTTATTTCCATTGGATATCTTGTTATTCTTTATTGAGGAAACTGCTGCTAAATTATCACAATATAACTTTATGGGCCTTGAAATAGTGTCTACGATCTGTAGGCCTGCGATAAAGTTCCTCAACCAAATAGCCTGTGTAACTGCATCATAGCATGCTAATAACTCAGCTTCCATTGTTGAAGCAGCTGTCACCTTTTGCTTCGAACTCTTCCACGAGACTGCACCACCAGCTAGTAGAAAGATATAACCTGATGTTGATTTTCTACTATCTGGACATCCCGCAAAGTCTGAGTCTGAGTATCCAACTATCTCTAAAAGATCGGATTTGTTGTATGTGAGCATATGATCTTGAGTTCCTTGAAGATATCTCAATACTTTCTTTGCAGCTCTCCAATGTTCCATTCCTGGATTAGCTTGAAATCTCTCCAGTAATCCCACAACATATGCTATATCAGGTCTGGTACAGACTTGAGCATACATTAAAGTCCCAATTAGTGAAGCATATGGAAATGTTTTCATATGCTCCCTTTCAATTTCATTCCTCGGAGATTGTGATTGGCTCAACTTTTCACCTTTAGTAATAGGCACTGGGCTTGGTTTGGAATTTTCCATACCAAATCTCTCCAACATTTTCTTAATGTAGGCTTTTTGAGATAGACAAACTTTTTCCTTAGATCTATCTCTATGAACCTCAATGCCGATGACATATGAGGCTTCACCCATATCCTTCATATCAAAATTACTGGAGAGAAATTGCTTAGTCTCTCTAAGCAATGCCAAATCACTGCTAGCAAGCAAAATGTCATCTACATATAGGACTAGAAAAATAAATCGACTCCCACTGATCTTAAGATAAATACATCTATCAACAACGTTTTCTACAAAGCCAAATGTAGAAATGACGTTATTGAACTTAAGATACCACTGTCGGGATGATTGCTTGAGTCCATATATAGACTTATTTAGCTTGCAAACTTTTTGACTCTGACCTTCTGAAACAAAACCTTCAGGTTGTTTCATATAAACTTCTTTCCCTAAATCTCCATTAAGAAATGCAGTTCTCACATCCATTTGGTGCAGCTCTAAGTCAAAATGAGCCACCAAAGCCATAATTATCCTTAAAGAATCCTTCTTTGAAACTGGAGAGAAGGTTTCATGATAATCAATACCCTCCTTTTGAGTAAATCCTTTGGCAACAAGTCTGGCCTTATGTCGCTCTACCTTGCCTTTGGAGTCTCTTTTGGTTTTAAAAACCCATTTGCAGCGTACTGCAGTAGCTCCAGGAGGTAGTTCAACTAGATTCCAAACATTATTTTTAGCCATAGAATCTATCTCATCTTTCATAGCATCTAGCCATTTGGAGGAATTTACCGAACTTATGGCTTGTGAGAAATTTATTGGATCATCTATCTTCCCTATGTCATAATCGCTTTCTTGAAGGTATACTATATAATCTGGTGGAATTGGAGATCTCCTTACTCTTGATGACCTTCTTAAAGTTGCTTCTTGATCCACTGGTTCTATAGGTGGAGCAACATTTTCAGTGATAACTGGCACAGATTCAAGTGGTACATTAAAAGTAGACTCATCCTCCTCCAAACCATTATTAATGATAGGTAGAGGAATCATTGGCTGCTTATTTGAATCTTGCATACCATACGGAGTTTGCTGTTCCTCAAAATTAATTTCTTAAGGTGTTGTACTCCCACTGATTTGGTCATTTTCAAGGAATCTAGCATTTCTTGTCTCCACAATCCTCAAAGTATGATTAGGACAATAAAATCTGTATCCCTTGGACTTTTCTGGATAACCGATAAAATAACAACTAATGGTTCTAAAGTCCAACTTTTTCTCTTGTGGGTTGTACACCCTTGCCTCAGCTTGACACCCCCAAATGTGTAGATGTCTTAAACTAGGTTTCCTACCTGTCCAAACTTCATAGGGTGTTTTTGGGACAGCTTTAGTAGGAACCCTGTTTAGAATATACGCAGCGGTTTTTAAGGCATCACCACACAGAGAAATTGGGAGAGTTGAGTGACTAATCATACTTCTTACCATCTCCATTAATGTTCGGTTTCTTCTTTCCGCAACTCCATTTTGATCAGGAGTACCAGGCATAGTGTATTGTGCAACTATACCTTGCTCTTGAAGAAATCGAGCAAATGGACCTAAATGTTGTCCAGTTTCAGTATACCTACCGTAGTATTCACCACCTCTATCTGATCTCACAACTTTAATCTTTTTATTAAGTTGTAACTCTACCTCTGTCTTGAAAAGCTTAAATGCATTTAATGCCTCAGCCTTATCATGCAGCAAGTAGAGATACCCATAGCGTGAGTAATCATCAATAAAGGTGATAAAATATTTATGACCAGTAAAACATGGGGTCGAAAATGGCCCACATATATCTGTATGTATAAGATCCAATAAATTTGTGCTTCTTATGGCATCTTTCTTAAACTTGTTAGTCTGCTTTTCCTTGATGCAGTCTAAACAAGTTTCAAAATCACCATAGTCAAGAGTTGGTAAAATTTCATCATTTACTAATCTCTTGATTCTTTTTATAGAGATATGACCTAATCTTCGGTGCCATAACATAGAGGAAGTTTCGTTTATCATGCTACATTTTAATCCATAATGTTCTTTATTTTGCAGAGATAAAAGGGATAGCTCAAAGGATGTATCAAGGTCTAATTTGAATAAACCATCCTCTAACAAGCAATTACCAACAATAATATTATTCAAAGAAAGGTTTACAAATGACCGTCCAAATGAAACGGTATATCCAAAAGAAATAAGTTTTGAAATAGATATTAGGTTTCTAGAAAATCCAGGTACATAGAAGGTATTTTCTAGATACAAAATATGGCCAGTCTTTAAGGTCAATTTGAACGTTCCAACAGCTTCCACATGTGAACGCATCTTATTTCCCATTATGATGCTTCGTTCACTTTCCGTTGGAATTCTTTTGTTCAACAATCCCTGCAAAGTTTTACATATATGGATAGTAGCACCAGAGTCAATCCACCATGTGTTATGAGGTACATCAATAAAATTTGATTCATAACACACTAAGGAAAGAAAAGTACCTTTCTTTTCGCGCCATTTCTTGTACTTGATGCAGTCCTTTTTCAAATGTCCCTGTTTCCTACAGAAGAAGCACTTTATTTGCCTTTTGTCAGTCACTTTGGCTGACACTTTCATTTTCTTCTTCTTAACAGGAATATGATGACTGGTACCGCCGACCTCTTTATGTCCTTTTCCCTTATGAGAGGTGAGATAAACGCTCTCTTGCCTCTCTTGTTTTATTCTCTGCTCCTCATCAACACACATGGCTAGAAGTTGATTCATAGTCCATTTTTCTGTATGTGTGTTGTATGAGATCTTAAATGGTGCATACTCCATAGACAGAGAATTAAGAACAAAGTGTACAAGAAAAGTCTCTGACATGTCTACTTCCAATGATTTTAATTGGGCAGCGATGTCACGTAATTCCATAATGTGCTCGCGTATGCCACCATTATCATTATACTTTAAGGAAGCAAACCTTGATATTAAGGTGCTGGCTAGGGCTTTCTTTGAACTCACAAATTGCTCTTCTACTGCTGTTAAGAATTCTTTTGCAGTTTTGCAATCAGGAATAGAGCCCCTTATCTTTCTGGAGATATGATTTTGTATGAGTAAAAGACTTAAGCGGTTTGACCGCTCCCACCTCTCATACAACTTTTTCTCCTCTGGCGTAGTTTCCTCCGTGGGGATAGGTGGCATGTCCTCACGAAGTGCCAAATCAATATCCATGCACCCTAAAGTAAATGTCAGTCTTTCTTTCCATTCCGAGAAATTTGAACCATTAAGTATTGGGATGGATGATGTGGATTGTGAAAAAACTGTCGGAAACAAAGCTGCAAAACATATGCTTACTATCAATATGCATGCTATAATTACGCTAAAACCTTATCTAAATCACTGACCCATATTAGCAATTTAGTAAGTAAATCAAAATTAACTTTACAAGATTTACCCCTTTACGATAAAACTAATGCATTAAGTATGATATTTAATGAACTTTATATATCTAGTTAGAAAAATCTAAAGAATAACAGCCAGATCAGCTCCAGATCGGTGGTGGAGCACTAGGCTCACTTAAGTACCAGCCTTTCTTAGGCACGTATGCCTTTTTGACAAGCTTTTCTTAGACACCATTATTCAATGGATAAAATTTTACTAGATATTGTTCAATATTAATGAAGAATTCAAGGCCTTTGGGCAACAAGATTTCATCATAAATATCATACTAATAACATTATTTCATCCCATCATTAACTTTGTATAATGACTTCCCTTTGGGGCTGGTTCATTATATATGATGCAACTATTCAATTTCATGAGATGGTGATAAAAGATTCTTTATTGATTAAATTAAATTAAAGCATTCTAAAATTTATGGGATGCTTTGGCTCGTCACCATAAATATGCAAAAAATTAATCATTTATATGTCTTTTCCTACATAAGATGCTTTGGCTCGTCTCATGCATATATCACCCTTTTATCATGAAAATATGAATAATATAAACAATCATTTATCATCATAAAAAAATAAAAAGCATATAAATTGATCATTTATGTAATAAATTCATTACAGGGACCAATATGTAATAATTAGTGTACCATTTTGTAATGAATCCTAAGTACAGGATCAAATAAATATACTTTAGGACCTTTCTGTAATTTAACTTCCGGCTGGGGACCATAGATAAAGTTCGGAAGCCCTTTTGTCAGAATAATATATTTATCGGGGCTTAACTGTAAAATGCCCAATTTAAGTCAAAAGAATTTGGGTTGCGGGTTGCGGGTCAAACCCAATAACCCGAAACCTATTAATCCTTCACCTCTTTATATATATTTAAATGGATTCGAAGTTCGGGTTGGATTCCATGCCCGAAACCCGAAATCCATCTCTTCATCTTCCCAAACGAACGAGGAGGAAGGGGGGGCTCTCCT